>NW_022197544.1:4941508-5064504 GCF_009176525.2 Contarinia nasturtii
TCTCTCTCTCTCTCTCTCTCTCTCTCTCTCTCTCTCTCTCTCTCTCTCTCTCTCTCTCTCTCTCTCTCTCTTACGATGCATATTTACTTGTAGATGGAAGAACAGAAATTGCAACCACGTTATAGTATAACTCATAATGTACCGCATCCATCCTCTTCTTCATCATCAACACTTCATTCTGAATCGGAGTATTCGTCGTCGACCACATCCGATGAATATTATTTTCACCAATCGCTACGCTCAACCGAATCACATTTTCTTGGCGAAGACCTTTTTCTTTGGCCATGAGTATCGGTCATTCTCTCGATCACTTTTAGTATCTCGTTTGTTTTCTCTCATAAAATCCTTCCTCTTTAATAACATGCGTGAATGTATATAATTTTACTTCATGTTATTAAAATAGTAAACGCGGACATTTTGTCAAAATATATGAGTTACAACGATGCACAGTTTCAAGGCGATTATGCAAAGATCATCGATACAAGTTACCGCTTTTCTAACACAATATATATGCTAACAATAATCATAACTTTTAATTTAAGAAATGAACGCTTTCATCTTGCCAAACAAAAAAAACCATTTTAAACTCACACATTCATAATCATAAACACACACACACACACACACACTCACGCACATGAGAATACATTGTAAATTTACATACATTCATACAGAGTTTAATTAATGAGCCAGCCTCTCGCCTTTCAGAGTGGTCGAATTCGAATTGAAAAAGTAATTGAATCAATAGCGATACATACATAACGCGAGGTAATAGTTGGTTATGAATTGGGTTTTTGTTTTTCAATTTTATAAACAATTTTTTGTTTGTTTTCTTCTTCTTCTAAATTTTACCGTTATTTTTTTCCACTTTGTGTTTAGCAATTGCTTTTCGAATTTATTTTCGCCACCGAAACACACAATTGCTTGCTTTTTTGCTAATATACATAGTTATACATTATTTTCGAAAACTTTTCAAATCAACACGAATTTCACAGTTTTTTTTCACTTAATTTTTTCTCTTCATTTTTTTCTATTTTTTTTTTTCTTTTTGAATTCTTTTGTTTAGCTTGACGACAGAAAAATCAAAAGTAGCGATACTTACATTTATTGAGAAAGCTATTGAGAAGACGCAAATATCCATTCGTTCTTTGCTTGATCAAATAACCATTATCAGAACAAAAATGAAATGATACACGCAAACACATGTGCAAGTGATTCAAAAGTAAAATCTAGGGGCTTTTATCTTCAAATGTATACGATTTATACTCTAAATAGTGAACTATATTGCAAAATCATCTGTAATACGCGCAAATAAATGTGCATAACTGCATATATTTGGTGTATATTTCGTGTATATTTCGTATATATTTCATCTATGGCATGTTTTTTTGTTCTCTTTTGTGCGGATCTTCTTCGATTCTGTGTAGCAATACTGTGTGTGTGTGTACACTGAAGTTTGAAATACATCTTATTCACTGGTATAGGCGAGAAATTTTAATCGTATATATGATGAATAGGACGTGAATATTGTGTATAAATTTGTATGAACGAATGATGATAGCCCCTAGAGTAAAATAACAAACAATTCGATTCGATTTTACAAACAAACAATTAAAATAAACTCTTCTCAAAATTCTTCCGTTCTCGAAATTTTAAGGTAATTAATAATAAAATCATTGTTTTAAAACAAAAATGAGCATCGTTTGAGTTTGTTTATTTTGCCGTGTCACAACTTACACTTTGATAATGTGGGATTGGGAGAGAGGAAAAAATGGCATATTGAAACGACAAAGAAAAATCGGTGACATCTTAATTTCGCTCGTTACTTGATAAGCACATCAATATGATCTTTTTTTTTTGCGGGCCATAAAATTCATAAGTGGCTGTAAAGTGTGCTGGGAATTTCTTAAAATGGAAATTCTTTTTGATCCATTGTTTGATTATGAATTCCAATCTAATCAGAATTTGAATGAGGAAAACTTTGTTGCGACTACATAACGACGCTCAATATGAACAAGATTCTTGTGAAATCATTTTCATTTCTCAGTTAATACATTCATAGCCCATACAGGATTTACGACATATTACGAGTGTTCATGAAAAAGCAGTATAATTTCATTCAAGTTAACGAGTTGCTTGAGCTTTTCCAAATAAATTTTCCGATAAAAAAAAATAAAGCTCCATAAAAAGTGCGCTTGGTCGCATATGAACTTTTCCCTCTCTGACAGTCACAACACAAACCAACTGGAATGAAAGCTCTTTAACAAAATATTAAATTCGATTTTGCCAACTAGCTTCGCAATAAACCTCTGCCAAATAGTTTCAGCTTAATAATAGATTTAGTATGATTACCACTCACAATTTTATAAAGCTTTAAAGCATAATAAAGAATGCATGCATTTTCAAACATACACACACATTTTATGCATTGAACATTTTTACTTTAACAATGGATTCGATGTGCATTTCTTTTACTCTTAAATTCAAACTCGACGAATGCCTTAAACGTGAGCGAACGTAACACAAGAAACATAAAATGCAATTCTGTGTATGTTATTTTCCAATTAATTTTTATGATATGCAATTAATGTATGTCTCTTTTATGTTTCATTAGCATCGAAATTATATGGGCCAATTGAATACTTGGTTTTAAGCTAAAGTCAAATAAAGTCGCTGTCACACAACAGCTGTAATCTACATATCATTTACGATTTTTCGATTCAACTCATTCAATTTGCAATCAATTTAACACCTTAAATACTAATTGATATGCCAATTAAACTTTTTATGTAAAATTAATGATGACATTTGATTATTTTTCTGTTATTAAATCAGTGATATATGATGTAATCTCATCAAAAGTGTCTTCCCAACTTTCAAGAAATGAGAAGTACTTATATTGATGAAAATCTCTTTCTATGTGAATGGAAAAATTAATACGCATCATTTTAAATATAGAGATGTCTTGAATTGAATTGAAAAAAAAAAGAAAATATTCTCTTTATTAAGTAGTTGCCTGAGTCTAGCTGTATTGGAAAATATAACTAGTAAATTTCATGAGGTCTCTTTTTTTGTTTATTTTCAAATAATACAGCCATTGGGCGCAGACAATTTTCCTGGTGATTTCGATTATGCCGATGTGGACTTTCATAACTATGGCCCGATCAATTATAAAGCTGCCTCCATTTATGCATTAGTAAAGAAAAATAAAAATGGCAATCTAACTGAAATTCGAAAATAAGCACAACTCAAACACGAAGTAGCATTTAACGTAAATTTTCCTTTCATTTTTTTGCTCTCTTTATTTTCGAAATTGGTTAGAAAAATTCCTGGATTAATGTGCATTTTTGTAAAAAAAAAAACAATATTTTTTTGCCTTTCAATCGATTACAAACATGCTGTATGTAACATGTAAATGCTCTTGAGAATGCATATAGCCAAAGTGAAGTGATAGATTATTTCGATCGTAATGTAAAATGTTAGGAAATGTATTTAAATGTTCATGTCATATTTTAAACAAAGAAATGTGACAATTTGTCAAAAAAAAAATACTCGTATGTAGTTCGCGGTAGAGAGCGGTAGATTTTCTTTCGAATGGAACTCAACTAAGCATTTTTCATTTGTTCGGTGTAAAAAATTCAATTTAAAGAACTACGCTATAAGCCAAATAATAACACTTATCATTGTTTTAGATTAATATTGAACTGCGTTCTTTTATGCTCATGTGATTATTTAATGTATTTGAATAAAAAGAAAATCGTAAAAATTTGCTTTGGTTCTATTTGTTATTTTCATTCATTTATTTATTAGGTGGACTTGTAACTATCTACATGCTACACAGTGGAATATTTGCCTTTAAATAGGCAATTTAAACATGGTTTCTTAGGAAACTTCCTTTAGGAAAAAATACGTTCTCAAATTATAATAATGATAACATTACGTTGATCATTATTACACTGGAAATTTTATTATATGACTGCCATAAAACTATATCTCGCTGAGAATGGGACATTTCGATTGTTTGACAACAATAATTCACATCAATCGAAGTGTCCCTTTCTATATAAGGCAGCAGTTCTGAATGAAACACTGCGAAAAAACTGTGATTTTCAGTCCAAACACCACTTGCACGCAGATCTGTCAACAAATGTTCGTTCGGTTTAACAATTATTTTGTCATTTTTTCGAACGTTTCCAATAAACTCTTTAGTAATTTTGAATATTTTAAAATTCATCATTTCAGAATAATTGACGTAAATAAAATTGAAAATATTTTTGTCCCACTTTATTTTGTTTACTTAAACATATTGGAGCCTAAATTATATACGTCTATTACAATTTGTACCTAAAAATATTTTGAACACTCCATAGTAACATCAGAGTATGACGTCAAAGGATAACGCTAAGAGAGAGAGAGAGCAAACGCTGAAAGACAGTTAGTTTCATATAAGACATTCAGAAATTATCCCCTTACTAAGCTTCAATTTTGTCATTGTTTATTATGAAAAATATTTTACATCTGTTTTTCTTCACAATTCAAAAGAATCGGAATGTATTTTTTTTTGTATATTATTTATTAATTATGAAGAGAGCCTGGCAGTTCAGTTTTCACTCATTAAAATATTTACAACTCATTATCAATTTGTAATTTAATAATTTCTGCATTACTTAGTTACAAAAGGGTATAAATATTGCGACTATCTTTATTGCTTGCCATCAATTGTTTTTCATAGAACAAATTACGACGTTTTAGCTCCTATCATTTTTTTTCTTCTCAAATTATTCGAGGTAAGTAAGACTTCACTTTGAAGTGAAGTTGTAGAAATTCAAATTCGTAGCAATAAAGAAACAAATTTGGCAACATTTGAATCTAAGTTCTTTTCACTAGTGTCCTCATATTGAAAAAGCGCCAATTGTTCAAAGTTTATCTTTTGCTAAAGATGTCATTTAAAAAAAATAAATGTACAGTTTTTCACCTAGAATACTCAGAGAAACTGAACGGAGCAAACAAATATTGCCAAAATGCCATTTTTATACTGGTTTAACCAGTTTCAGTGTAAATTTGTGACGACAACAATTTTTCTCTTCAACTTGTGTTACTGTAAATGTGACATCCATAATTCCAGAATAGAAGTCTACATTTGAAGTAAAACCTTGAAGGAAAAAATGGTTGTCGCCTCAGATTTACACTATAACTATTTTCGACCAGGTTAAAAATGGAATTTTACAATTTTTACCACTCCGGTTGCTCTGTTCAATTTCTATGATTAAATTTATTTGAATTGAGTTTTAATTTTAAAATGAAATATTCGATACAACTTTGATCCATCATCTAAAGAATACCACAGACATTATATTTAGCTGCCGTCATCTGGATATTACAGCTCATCTGGATATCGTCAGCAGATGATACGAAGTGAAAACAATAGAAGTGATTGTTATAGGTATATAAGCTTGTTATATACTGGTATTACCATAACAATCACTTCTATTGTTTTCAATTCGTATCATCTGCTGACGGCATCCAGATGAGCTGAAATATCCAGATGACGGCAGCTAAATATATTGTCTGGAATACCACTCATTTTTTTAATAAATTTTTCACAAACCAAATGATTTTTCAATTTTTAAATAGTGCGGTCAAAAACAAAATGACGATTGTGCCACAAATTGTGTGCATTCTTTTGGGAATCATTTTTGAATTATTGTGCACATCTGAAGCATTGCATATTGCAGTTGTTGGAGCTGGTGCATCGGGCATATCTAGTGCAAAGAATGCCATTGATCTAGGACACACTGTAGAAATCTTTGAAAAGAGCGATGCACTCGGTGGAGCATGGTATTACAAAGACGAAGTTGGAAAAGATAAATATAATGTTGATATCCACAGTCCGTTGTACGAAAGTTACAGGTATCAATAATTTCACTGCGATCCTAACGAATCGAATTGTAGAACAAGATGATTAAAGAAGTGTTTGCTTTTGAATAGAACGAATATGCCGTTTCAAGTATTGCAATTTCCAGATAATTACTATCCAGAAAATACACCATCGTATCCATCACATAAGATTGTATGGAACTATCTAAATAGATATGCTGAAAAGTACAATATAACGAACCGCATAAAGTATCTTACATTGGTTGAGAAAGTACTTTCACTGGAAAATAACCAGTGGGAAATAACTGTTAGACACTTGGAAACCAATAGCACTGTAACTAGCACATTTGATTCGGTATTTGTGTGTACTGGTGTTTGTTCTTCGCCTTTCATTCCGAAATTAAAAGGTGCTGAAAAATATAAGGGACAAGTAATACACAGCCGTGATTATCGTAAACCAGACACTTTTCAAAGTATGTTGTAAATAAACACATTTTATTATTGGTCGTATCTAATTTTGTTTTGACCATGGTTTTATGAAAAAAAAAAAATAGAAGAAAACGTTCTGGTGATCGGAATAGATCCAAGTGGACATGATATAGTGAAAGACCTTCGCCGTACTGGTACTAAAATAACACGTAGTTACATGGAATTTTCAACTGTCACTCAAAATTCTCAAGTGAAAAAGATAATCGGTACGTATTAAATTGAATCGAATTTTATGAATACAGTGATTTATAAGTGACGGGCATTTTTTTTAGGTAAAGCACAGGGAATGCTCACCAACTGTTTCGCCGTAACGGAAGAATATAAACGCCAGAATAACATTAGCTCGTTAATTGGCAATGTAAAACGTTTCACAGGACCACACGAAGTTGAATTTGAAAATGGAAAACGTATAAATTTCACAGTAATCATTTATGCAACAGGTAATTACTGCTAATCAAATCGATGGATTTCGTTTATTTGGCAAACAATAAATATGGTCTTTTATTTTGCAGGCTATAAACATTCGTATCCATTTTTGGACGCAAGTACTGGAATTCAAGTTAAAAACAACCACGTGGAACCATTATATAAGAATGTATTGAACATTGAGCACCACACGATGGCTTTTATTGGCATAACAAATTGGGAGCTACATTTTCGAATGTATGATTTGCAGGTGAATTCTCTGTTTGCTTTAAAACATGTTGAAATCTGGTTTTCAGTATTATACCAAAAGTTTAATTACTTATTTAATTTCGTCGATATTAAGACATTTTCCGAACCAATAAGAAAAAAACTAATAGAAAATTATGTTTTGTTTAACATAGGCTCGGTTTGCATTGGCATTCATATCTGGGATCAGAGAACTTCCACCAAAACCGGACATGATGAAAGCTATGCCAACCTATCCATATCAAATTCGTACAATGAAAGATTGCAAAGCACGAAAAGCATTTTCGAGTCATCAAGATTATTATTTTGACCTTTCACAAACTGCGCACGTTCCAAATGTGAGAGTAGTCTATTCAGAACTCTACGCAAATGCATTAAAACACTTGAATGAACCAGGATTTCGTAATTATAAATACGTAGTGAATGGTAATACCTTTGACCGAGTTAAAGAAAAATGAAATATGTTTGATTAGGGATATCAATGAAGCAACCTTTTAATGACAAAATAAATGAAAGGAGATAAATTATTTTCCACAGCAGTTTTTTTAAATTTTGTAACAGTTCAGAAAGAAAGTCAAACTAGAAATGAGGGGTAAGGAGAGTCACGCGTATGCAGTGGCAATACATAAAGGCATCACTTCGTACAACTTTGAACCATATATAATTCAAATACACAAAATAAATTGAAATGCAAGATTTAGTTGAATTTGATGTTGTCAAACAAAACATGTCTATATTTAAGTAAATAAACTGAATGTGGTGCAAATGTAGTGAGAGAAATTGAGAACAGAATGGTAAACATATTTTTTTTGAAGTTACTGGAGGTACAGTCTCTGTAAAGATGTGTCTCTAAAAGATTTTAGGGTTCCTAGGAATTCGACTAGTTTACATTTTACATTAGTTGCAAAATATCAATCCCAATGGATGTTGTCGAAAAATTCAAAACTAATATTTGAAATTTCAAACTTCTATGTAAATGTGTGTGTACATTGAAAATGTAGGCATTATGGCACAGTCTGTGAGTGCAAAGTCTACTGTGTATGCGCACAACCAGAGTGAAAATATCATATCTGAATTCAACAACATTTGTTAAAAATGCAACTTACCAAAAAAAAAAAAAATAAATGGTTAATCAGAGCAGCGAAACAAACAACTACCCGCACCGATTACTTGCACCAATGTGAAATCAATGGCACATTTATTCGGTGCGCATAGTTGTTTGTTTCGCTGCTCTGATACTAATTACAGAAAATATTTGCTCAAGCATTTTCGCATCAATGTAATATCGAATGAATATTTCTGAAAATATGTAAATTAATTAAAACAATACATTTACTTGCAAATAAGTGTACAATTTTACTAATCAGAACATTGTTATTCATTGGTAAATTGTCGTTTTTCACATTCAATTAAATATCGTTCGTAATTTGGATTCTCCACCGTTACATTTCCAGCAGAATACTTTCGATAATTTTGCTTTCTGTATGAAATTTCTCGTCCCAATTGGCGCGATCCAATAATACAGAAAACTGATAATATTGCAACCAGCAATACTACAACCAATCCTATAAATAAATTATTGAAAAAACGATTTCCTATAATGTATAATTAAAAAAAAAATCGGTAATATTGTTATCGAAAAGAGTATTTACCAGATAGAATCATGTACATCATGGACATTTTTTCATAGGTCGTTTTCGCTTGGTTGGCTGCAGCGTTCGCGTACTGTTTCAAGACCTCCGTTCCCTTTTGTATGTGCGTTGACAAAGTCGGGGCAGTAGTAGATACTACTATGGACGAATTTGATGGTGGGTCGGTTGGAGTTTTAAACAAATCAGTTCTGATCGTACTCTCTTCATATGTTGCATTGTTAAATAGCAGAAAACAACTAATATCATGATTTTCCTTTGATTGAAAATTGTCAGATTAGCATTTTAAATTAAATTATAATTTAAATTATTACCAAACTTAAGTTAATGATGTCTATAACTTGTAAATTTTTGCACAAATTCAATGCAATATGACGTGGCACCGTTGGTATGAATAGTCTTCGTAATTCGGTTAGAGGTTTGAATGCACTAACGCCTTGAGTCTAAAACAATGAAAATTACCATTTAAATCAATTTTAAAACAACGATTTCAATGATGAAATACCAAATTTAGTGGATTATTATCCAAATTCAATGCCACCAATGATGATAAGTTTTGGAAAATATTCTCCGGCAATTGATTTATGCTACAATTTGCTAAATACAATGTTTTCAATTTTTCAGTTTGAATAATGGGAACATTTGATGTCACAATGTCTTTGTTATCCGTCAGAATCAATGTGAGCAATCCTCGGGCTTTGGAAAATTCTTTGCCTTGAAGTGGTTTGAAGGCATTTGTTGACAAGTCGATGTGATGTAAATTTGGTAACTTTGCAAAATCCTACAATTACATTCATCGCGTGAAATTATAGCATTTTTTTAATTGAAAATACATTTCATTTAACCACTCACTTCAGTGTTGACGATTTTTCCAATTTCATTGTTATTCAAATACAACTGTCGTAATTCGCCACAATTTATTAAATCATTGACATTCAGCGTTTTCAATGAATTATGACTTAAATTTAGATAAACTGTACTTTGCGGAAGATTTTTTGGTATTTGCATCAAGTTTTGATGAGAGCAATCAACAAGGGTGATTTTCTTATTGCATTTACAATTCGTGGGGCACTCAAACTCTGTGAATAAATGTAATATTAATATATATTCATTTTGTAGTTTGTTATTTAAAAAAAAATCATTTAAATATCAAACCATTAGCTATAGTTGGTCCTTCCGTTTCCAGCTCAGTTGATAATATAACTCTGGAAGTCGTAGTAGGTATTGGCGGCAAAGTTGATTCTTCACTACTTTCTTCTTCCTCGTATTCCACATAAGTATATTCTTCATTGGAATTTTCATCACTAAATTGAATCCGAAATAATTTTTTAAAAAATCATGTTATTCCGAATTATTTTTCTATTATCCAATTATTTAGTGTAATTTGGCTATTCAATATAAAAAAATGCATAAATTCTGAATGTGGAATCAATTAAATTGTTGCAAAAAGGTTTTCGGAGACTCATTCATGCTAAAAACAAACATCAGATTCATACAGAATGGACAGAAATGTGTTCGTCCTTCAACTTCAACAGCCGAATAGAATGAGATAAGATTTATCTGATTCTTAGAAGTTGAACAATTTCTTGTTTATTCATTCATGGTATTTTGATTTCTTGGACAGTACTTGAAAAAAACGATGCCTCTTTGAGATTTTTTTTTTTTGACTCAGTTATCGACCTGAAACCAAACTCACCGATTACAATATATAAAGCACGAGGACAAATTAAATGTTCATTAAATTTTTTGTTTTTATTGAAAATCATATCAATTCTCAAACCCTGGTGAATTGCCACAATAAAGTTAGATTAGATTAGTACGTGACAAACTGCACGTATAATTTTGTTGTTATCTGTATAACAATTGAACATTTATGAACAATTTATTTTTAACGCACATTTCACGAATATCGAAATATTCTTGTAGTTGTAGGGCCAGGCAATAAAACTAAGACGCCATCAGACTATGACCGATTCGACAAATGAGGGGTTCAGAGGAAAAATGTTATGTAATTGGTACCAAATAGGTAAAATAGCTCTTCTAAATGATACCAAATAACTTTAGTTGAGCTATTTGGTATCAATAAGTTAGGCTCAATTAGTTAAAAGTTGGAGGTTGTTGCAATTCAACTTGCGAAATTCAATAGAATTCAATATAAGATTTTTATTTCATTTGTCGACTTTTTTGTTTTCGTATCAATAACAACGTATCTTTTTTATCATCTTTCAATTTTGAAGACTTCCTTTTTGCAAATGCGAATAGTTTTTTATGTAGTCGTTCAGATGCGTCTATGCAAAGCATCACCAGTTGTGTAGAAGATCTATCTATGTGTAGAACAGAGACTCAATCAAAGTTAATTTTCAGACCGTTTATTCGCATGTGTTTTTAAGGAGATCATGTTACAGATTAGACGTTAAAAAACAGTCTAGTTTACTGATAAAGTTGCAATAAATCAAAAGTGAAAATACATAAAATGACTTTTATCTCCACTTATGTGACCTTTTTTGTTTCTAAACATGTCTCTAAACGTGTAGCTACTGATAAAGAATATATTTGCACGAATATGTTAAAATAGATGTGGTGGCAATATGACGATTACTTGTGCTGATAAAGGTGAAAAAAAGCTGTCCCACAGCTGTCGGACCCCACATGTGCTATGCCATACACTAAAATTACTAAATATACAACTTTAAAACAATAATTCTTTTGGAAAATTTGAACCAACTCATGGATTTGCGTCATTTTAAGAAACAGACACAAAAATGCCGACACGTGTGTTATTAAATTAGTTGAATTGTTAGAATTTAAGAGTTTTCATTGGATAAATTGTAAAAATAAAAGCAATCCATATGTTATCATTCACATTTATATACAGTTGTAAACGAATTCGCTGATAGTATCAATTAAAATGAAGCCGTTTACACTTCTTTTGCTTTTCTCGATTTCGCTGTTTATTCAGGTAAGAACTAGTTTCAAAGCTAGTTATCATTTCTTTTGCATCCATTGAAAAATCGTGAATTTTTACTTTCCAATGGAACTTTTCTGGAATGACGATGGTTCCTATAGTTAACCCTCCCTAAAAAATTTGGCTTTTTTTAAAATGAAAATTTCCAAACCCGGAAAATGTTTAGCCTAAATTCGTACACCACCAAAGTGAATCTCTTTAAAATGTACAAAATATGTACAATTCAAATCTGTTATTAGATTTGAAAAATTCTAATCCGTTCACTTTCTGTAAATCAAAAACTGTATTCAAACTGAAAGTCGTGTTTTAATAACGAAAAAATTCAAATATTTATTCTATACTTTTCTCAATCAGTTAATAAATGCAGATGGCGATATGACATTCCAATCATTAGTGGAGAAACTTGAAGAAAACGCGAAAGCAACAAAACAAAAACTAAAACACGATTTGTGTTTTTTGCAACACATTTCTCCCAGTACCTATAAACTTTGGCTGTCATTCACTCAAGCGCCGCCAAAATTTTTGGCCTTTGACATAATGGAAAATATGTTGAAAAAAGTACCACTAGATATGATTACTGATGGACAATCTACACGTGACTTTTTGCGAAATCACATTACTGGCGCTATTGAGCAACAAACAGCCGAAATCGGTGATTTATATCAGCAAATTTGTGCAGCACATAGATATTCATTGTCTGATGCAAAAAAACCACAATTTGCTCATTATTATTGGGCTTGGTATCAAAAGGTGGCCGACAAAAAGGATATGAAACGAATTATAAAAGGAATGAATCTGATGATATCGGATCACTATCAACTTCTTCAACAATTAAATGGAAAAATGGAAAGATTAGAAATATTTAGAAGTCTGGCAAAAACTTGCAGTGCTTTAGTTAAGTATTATTCAAGGAAAATGATTTCGTTGAAGGAACTTGATTTAATTGTAGAATATAGTCAAGATATTGTATATGCTGTACGCAAGACATTATCCGTTCAACCTAAGTTAATACAAAAGCTTCAAGACGTGAAAAAGATTCTAATGAATTATAATAAAAGACGCACAAGATGGGCAGAATTTATTATTGACATGAGACAAAGTCCGATTGCTCATCAAGGTGAACCATCGATGGAAGAGGTGAATTTTGAAAATTGCTGCTGTGTAGTTTAAAAATGTAGAAATTAATTACCTTTAGATTGGTCAATCAGTTGGTAATTCAAACCACTAAATAGGTAAAAAAACTGTTGTTTATAAACCACACACAGTGTCTTGTAAGAATAGTATTAAATCGCATATGAAATTCCATAAAAAATCGTTGATATCGTCATTTTGTTATTTAACTAAAATTAACTATTCAGATGTATCTCTTATAACTTTAAAAGTCTCTAATAGTTTTAGTCAATACTATTAATAAGACGAATGGCAGCATGTACTCATCCGATATACAGAGACAAGTAAAAAAAGAATAAACTCGAGTAGAAAACATATGAACGCTTACCTTGTCGGAAATCGTGTACCACCAATCGTGGTGCCTTGTATGATGATTAGCACAAACACTATAGAAACTACGAGTAAGCTTTTCATTATGATTCGAATAAATAATCTGCTTCTAATCAATTCAAATACACTGACGAAACTCTTACAGTTCAAAAACTTTTACAAATTTGTTTACATATAACTATTTCGCAACTATGTAAAAAAAAAACTATGAGAGATCGCAATTTCGCACTTCCAATTTGTTCCGAATGTTGGTTGCAACTGTTGAAATGACGACTTGAAGGGAATTCAATTCGTAGTTTATTCATTATATCTTATCAGTTATCAACAATTTATCAATCAATTGAAATTGCTTCTTCATGTGATTATTGATTTCATCGAGATCATATGAGCGATTTGTCTAGAAACATAAACAATCAACTACTTCATAAACTGTCCTTCAATAATTGAATATTTTTCAAATGAATCTTATGGCATTTTGTAAGTTGAAAACTGAGGGGAACATCGTTGTTCCCTCATGTCGGCAAGTTGAAAAAATATTTTCGGAAATGGGAACTGGTGAGTTGGTGGTAATATACCAAATATTGGCATCATTTTTCTGGTCATTTTCGTTCAATTTGATATAGTTGCTTTTTTTACCCCCAACCGTGTAAGAGGTGATTTTTCAAAATCGTCATAGGGTGAAGCACTAAATTTAAAAATTGTACAGGTATTTAGTGGTTAATTGGTGCCTCTCAATGCCGCTTAAAGTAAAATCAGTGCTTCAATAGTGAACTCGAAATAGTATATTACTTTTAGGGGTTGAAATGGTAAAAGGGTAAATAAAGAAAAGAAAATTGTATAAATCAAAGAGTTTTTATCAAAACTCTTGCGAAAATGGCATTAATGGCAGGCACCAATTAAGCACTAAATATTGGCATGGTTTTTCAAATCGTTTTCAATTAATTTGACATAGTTGATTTTTTGACCCCCCAAAAAAATAAAATGATGTGACTTGAATGAGGTTAAATGAAAATGGTGATCAATGGTACCAATGGCAGGCACTAATTAAGTACTAAATCTTGGCACCAAAAGGGGATGATTTTTTCAACCCACAAAAAATTCGATACCCAAAAACCCATCCCCAAATTAGGGTATGACGGGAAACTATGTCCAATCGGAGGCACTAATTAAGCACTAAATTTTGGCATCAACAAATTCTATTTTTTTTTTTGATATTTTAAAATTTTGAAAAAACTACCCTAACCCCAAAACAAGACCCCGACACTCCCGGGGAATAAATAGTTTACTCCCGGGGAGTAAATAAATTAATTTCGCAACGGAGGCGATTTTTCAACTCCGAAGCCGACTGAAGCCGAGACTATTAAATCCGATACCGACCGTCCGCCGACCATCTTTTTTCGATGCTCGAAAATCAAACAAAATTGAATACAAAATGAGATAGAAATGAGAAAAAAATGACAATTGATAAAAAATCCATTGAATTTTTCAAAAAATCGCGAACTCGGAAAAAACTGGGATGGCGAAATCATTCCGACGCCGACCGTTCTCCGAGCATCTTGGTAAATAATGAGATTGATTTTAACAGGCATAACAGTTCAATTTTTTATAAAATATAAGCAACTGGATTTTTTCCGACAAGATGAACATGACCCATGAAATGATATATTTTTAAACAGTATATAATTAGTACGTAATTATGCAATTTAAAAAAAATTTAAATGTAAGAAGGACAGTACAGTCAATTGTATTTGTGTTAAAAACTGAGGAGGAAAATGTTTTTAGTTAAAAATCTAGGGGCTTTTATCTTCAAATGTATACGATTTATACTGTAAATAGTGAACTATATTGCAAAATCATCTGTAATACGCGCAAATAAATGTGCATAACTGCATATATTTGGTGTATATTTCGTGTATATTTCGTCTATGGCATATTTTTTCATTCTCTTTTGTGCGGATCTTCTTCGATTCTGTGTAGCTATACTGTGTGTATGTACACTGCAGTTTAAAATACACCTTATTCACTGGTATAGGCGGGAAATTTTAATCGTATATATGATGAATAGGACGTGAATATTGTGTATAAATTTGTATGAACGAATGATGAAAGCCCCTAGTTAAAAATGATATTTTTGTGATAAAAATAGCCCTTTGAGCAAAAAGAACCTCTTTTTTTTTCCTCTTCACTTGAGGAGGAGGATCCTCGCTCTCCTTCTCCTCCTCACCATTTCTCTTCCTCAGAGGAACAATCCCTGTCAAAAACTAAATCGCTCGAAATACATGCTCTCTTTTAACCATTCTTACCATTGAAAAACATACTCTCATTTATCGTACTACAATTCAATAAAACATACTCTCCTACAGGGCTGTTATTTTCACTCTGTCAGTGCACGCACACAGAAGTGTGCACACTCACACTCAATGTGCATCGCACACAGTGCTTGTATTTTGAATGTGCACGCACACTTAGTTACAAATTTGCCAACCGCCATAAATGTCAAACTTGTGACTAAGTGTGCGCGCACATGCAAAATACAAGCATTGTGTGCGACGCACATAGAATGTGAGTGTGCACACTACTGTGTGCGTGCACTGACAGAGTGAAAATTACAGCCCTGCTCTCCTATCGTCATTTTCCATAGATATGTGCGTAGCGACCAAAATTCCATACAACCAAAGTCAAATGATCGCAGCGGTTTTAGATATAGAAAATACGATTAATTGAAGATAACATTTTTCGCTTTCAATATAAAATCTCATAACGACCAAAGTTTAACCTGAGAATAATTCCTCGAAAACAGATTGTACGATCAACATTTTTTCGAAACCATGTCACAAAAAATTCTGCCATTTAATGTATAACTTTATGTAAAATTCATTTTGACAAAAATTCTTTTATATCGACCAAAATTTTTTTTTGTAGCGACCAAAATTCGTTTTGTAGCAACCAAAGTTCCTAATCCCCAAAAAATATTCATAAAAATAATTTTAGTCGCGGCCACAAAATTTCATTTCTCTCGCGACCAAAATTCACAGAGCCCGAAAAATCATACAATATATTGAACAAAAAAAAAAAAATAAAACAAGTATAGTAAGTCCCATAGAAAATGTTCATTTTTTGACAAACATTGACTTTTGTTGAGATTGTGCTCGACACCCAGAAAAGGTCTGACCATCACAAATTTTTCAACTATTTTCGATATCTATAAAAAATGAAAGCAAACGATGTGTGTATCTTAAACGAAATTTCAATTTATTTTTGTTTACATTATTCATTTTCCAACTGACATAAAACCCGATGTATTTGAAAAATATTTGGCATTTGTATCTGTTGATTTTTCGGCTGCTTGTGGATTAACAATTTCAAGACCTTGTAACGGCGTAAATGCAACACTCGAAGCAGTACCAGAAATTTGCTTACGTACTGTTGTACTTCCACCGTATACTTGTTGCTTTTGTAAGTTTTTCTGCAGCGTTTTGCTAATGCGCACTTTCGTTTTCTCATCAACTTGTGGTAATCGAACACGACCAGTGCCAGCCTTTCCAATTGTGCCTCTTGTGTATCCCAAATCATCTTGATATGCATCTTCTTCAATCTGTGCCAAGGGAAACAATAGGACAAATGCATGAAAATACGTTTCTAAAATGTAAAATATGTTCATAAACTTACATCTCCAAAGTTGAGACGGTTGGCCTGTTTGCGAAACTCGGTCATTGCATAACGTTCTTTCATTTTGCGAACACGTTTACCTCCACGCTTCTTTTTACTGATTTCAATCGGTTTTGGAAGTGGTTTAATGAACTTAACTGGTGGCGGCTCTTGCAATTTGTCCAATTTCTTTTCGATTTCTTCTTTAAATTGCAATCCAATCTCACCGTTAACACTTTCATGGCTTGCATCAACTCGTGCAGCTAATGTACACTTGGCGGCGACCAAACGTGCTGCTTTCCTACGAAGATCCTATTTGCATTTGAATCACATGATCAATTCCAATTATTTATCTTGTATTTGGTTGTATTTTCTATGTAAGAATCAATAAAACACTTACCGGTGCTGTATCTTGTACTATTGTTGAATAGAAAATGAAACCCGTATGTGGTAACATTTGCGTTCTCGAGAATCTAAAAAAAATTAACACGTAATCGTTTGTTTAGCGGTTGTAACAATGAAAATCTAAAGAAATGCATACATACCCGGCCAAAGTTTTCTTTTGTGAACCCAACAGGATGACATTGCAAGCGGGTATTTTCGATAACTTTACCAATCCGCCTGCAACTCCAACTATTTTGGCGGCCGTTGATGCGCCCACGATCATTGACAAATTTGGTGCAATGAATGTCATTCGGCTTTCGACATATTCAAAGATTTTCGCCTTGTAATTACTTAGATCGACGGCCATATCGCAAGCTTCATTAATTTTCATTTTTTCGTCATCTGTCAAAAGCGTACTGTGAACAAAACCAATTTTAATGTAATTCATTTTTTCCCAATGATGTAATTTAATTTTACCCCTGAGTGGTTGACGCAGTCACTGAAACAATCATAATAGTGGCTTGCGTTAAAATTTGTTGTAATTTTTCGTTATTTTTAATTTGCTCCAAATCATTTCCAAGCTCTTTGACGGCCATCAAATACTCCATTTCACCAACAATTAGAGAATCCAATTCAGGAAATCGTTTCTGATATTTGTTTTTCGTAAATTTGTGTATGATTGCTGTAAAGAAAATCATTTTCAAATCATTGTATTTGTGTTAAACATTTAATCGATGTCATTACTTACAAATTTCATTGTCTATTTCAACAGCAACGGTGTTCACCTCAACAATTAACTGATATTCGGGATCGGATTCAACGTTTCCAATGATCTGATTTGAAGTTCTTGGCTTTGAAGTGTACTCATTAATTTGATGTAAAATCCTATTTAATCGTTCCGAATCATGTAGTTTACACAGCGACCGAATCGATGATACCTACCAAAGAAGTTGCATTTTTTTTGTTTGTTCAATACTTAAGTCATTCAAAAGTCAAATATGTTTTTTTGTTTACATACCGAATCATCGATTTCCATTTTTTCGATTGCATCGTAGCCATTCTCTTCATCACCATCGATCGGTTCTTCTTTAACCTTAATTTCATCATCACCGAAATTATCTCCAATCTCTTCTAAATCGGCGAGCAATTCATCGGCCAAAGACATCTTTTAATAAAATATGCTTTAAATAATTCACAAATAAAATAATTTTCGAAATTTAATGTGCTGCAGATGGATTTTGTATCAGTCGGCAAATGATTTTCATAATATATGCATTCTAAACGTATAAACAAGACTCATCAAATGTCAAAGTGAATGCGTTTCGGTGTTTTGACTGATTGTAGTAATTGGTATTGCCATATTCGATATCGGTGTTTTCCAATAAATGTTTGTGTTTCTGTTCGATAATTCTATTGCAAGAATGTCATAAATTAGTAAACGAAAAAGTGCATTCGTTTGTGTTTGATGCATAAAACAAAATTGATGGTCAAAGTGATAACAATTTAAAAATTACCTCGAAATGGAATGGTGTCGATGGTAGCTGTCAAGTGTGGTGTTGATTCATTAATTACTGTGCCATTTGTTGTAGAATTGGTTTTGCATAAAGTGTGCTCATCAAACAAGTTTGACGTGTCGTCGGACTACAGGCTACGTTATTTATTTCAGCTGTTTAGTGTGTGTTCTTTGTAAATATTGTCCTGTTGTCTATATTCAGTTGATTTTAGATCGGGTTTAAAACATTTGATACGGCACATCCATACGCACACAGACACACAAACACTTCCGTCAAGTCTACGCAATCTGTTTTATGAATTAAAAAAACTGAATTTTCACTGAATCAAAATTATTGGTTGTTAGCCATGAATGTGCTGGACGTGATTAAGAAATTGGATGCTTATCCCAAGACGCTGGAAGAATTCAGTCAAAAGACGATATGTGGTGCAGCAGTTACATTGATTAGTTCAATTATTATGATATGGTTGCTCATCTTTGAATTCTATGCCTATTTAACACCAAACATCAGTGAAGAGCTATTTGTAGACACAACCAGAAGTCATAAACTTAAAATCAATCTTGAACTCTACATTCCGACGATTTCATGTAATTGTAAGTTTTGACGAGAAAATTGTAAAAAAAATCAATTTAACTAATTATACGCTTATACATCACAGATCTTAGTTTGGACGCAATGGACTCCGCCGGCGATCAGCATTTGCACATTGACCATAATATTTATAAACGAAGAGTTGATTTAAGCGGAAATCCAATTGAAGAAGCAAAAAAAGAAGAAATCGCCACATCGACAAAGAAGCTACAACAAAACGTATGCATTTTCATGTAATATTCTAATTTAATTTTGGTAAAAATTTTTGTTCCATTAAAATACTGAATGCAGGCTACAGCCGTCGAAAAGCCAACCGAAAAGCCATCTTGCGGAAGTTGTTACGGTGCCGAAGTGAATTCAACACATTGCTGCAGCACTTGTCAAGATGTAATTGATGCATATAGAGAAAAACGATGGAATCCAGAACCGGAAAAATTTGAACAATGTCAACGTGAAAATTACGTTGATAAGGAGGGCGAAGCGAAAAAACTTGCATTAAACGAAGGATGTCAAATTTACGGATATATTGAAGTGAATCGGGTAAGAGTCGATTATTGAATGCAATCATCAATATGTGAATTGGTAATCAGATAAAATAAATTTCTTTATTCTCAGATGGGCGGTAGCTTTCACGTGGTAATTTATATTTTAAATAAATTGTCTTTTATATTCGAACATTCTATTTGATTTTTGATTTCAATAGGCACCAGGAAAGTCCTTCTCACTTAACCATATTCACATTCATGACGTGCATCCATACTCATCGTCGTCCTTTAATTTATCGCATGTTGTGAAGCATTTATCGTTTGGTGAACGAATCAATTTTGCAAATACACATCCTTTGGATGGCATGGAAGTATCATCCAATGAAAGTAAGTACAAAAAACACATGTTTCGTTTTTTTTTTTCATTATTTATTTTAATTACAAAGTAAGTGTACACGAGCTAACGTTTGAACTACGCTTCACTTGCCCCAATTTCAATTAAAATGCAACAATCTAACATCGAATGCCGGTACCAATAGCCATAAATGTTCCAAATGTTCCGCCACCTTGTATCATAACTTTGCCCACATTGTTGATCAAATCTCGCCCCCGTAAACCGTATCTGAAACGTAAATAATTTTTATCAAACATGATTTATGGTTGTGAAAAATGACGAAATTCCATGTACACGTTGTGTCCAATAATACATACCTCAATGCACTGAATCCACCGAATAAGGCACCGCTCGCCATTCCAACACAAAAACCAATTGTAAATCCAGTTTTCATTTTGGAAAAACAAGTTGGCTGTTGATTGACACCATACATACTCCCTGGTACAGCCGGCATTTTAACAATTTTGATATTTTTCAATTGTCCGAACACTTGAGCGGTTCTTTTAATCTTCTTCTTATATCTTTCGAAATAAGTTCGTGCTCGTTCTCACTGCATGCCAATGATTTTTGATCTGATGACTGACATTTCACACATTTGACATTTATGGTCAACTTCATGATGATTCACTTTGAATCAGTGAAATTCAAACAGATGGCGCTGTCATTTCAACGATGTTAAATTTTTTAAAGATTTTTTCTCCAAAATGAAGATTTTTTTTTTTTGATGAAAATGATTTATCCATTTTAGGTTCAATGATGTTTCAATATTATATCAAAATCGTACCGACAATGTATGTTAAATTAAACGGCGAGACCGTGCATACAAATCAATTTTCGGTAACGAGACACTCGAAATCAGTTTCGATAACATCAGGCGAATCTGGAATGCCGGGCATATTTTTCAGCTATGAACTTTCACCTCTTATGGTCAAATATACAGAACGAGAGAAGTAAGTATTTTTTTTTATTGTTTTGTTTCCGTTTTTGATAGCATTTTATACAATTGATAATTTGTTCGTTGATAATAATCGTTTTCTTAATTTTATTTTCCAGTTCATTGGGTCATTTTGCCACAAATGTTTGTGCAATTATTGGAGGATTGTATTCGGTTGCCGGTATCATCGATTCGATTTTGAATAGTTCGCTTCATGTTATTAAGAAAAAAATTGAACTTGGCAAATTCAGTTAAACACAAAATCTCGTCGTGTAGATTCAGCAATTGCATCTCGTTCGAATGTTAGAACTTACATAAAACTTCTTTTTTTTGTGAATCTATAGGCTATAGCCTATAAAAATTTAATTTCCCCAATTTTTATTTTAACAATCAAATGTACAGACCAAATCCTATAAAACAATCCCATTTTGACTATAGATTTTATATCGAGAAATAAATCTGTACTTTTCCATTGCAAGTAAAAACAAAGCACAGATATTCACTACATTCATGTAAATAAAACATGTTTTTGTGTAATGGAGAGTAAATAAAAAAAAATTACGTTTACCTCGAACGCGATAAGCAATAAATTGTTTAAAGCAATGCCTAGAGAGATATCATTAGATAGTTTCGGCTTGAGAAATGGAAAATTGTCAATTGATTATTCAAATCAATTCATTCCAATTTATTGATGAGAAATTGAAATATTTATTGAATTGTATGCTACGAAATGAAATGAAATAGTTGAAAGAAAAAAGGAAAAAAACATCGTTTCCAATTAGATGGCAGCTTTCATTCAATAAATTAATAGTATCGTTTCCAATGTATAGAACATCAAATTTGTTTAATTTAGCTAGAGAAAATAATTTAATACTTAACAGTAAAAGACATGCCGATTTACAATTGTTTCATTCGATCTCCGTGGTAATATTCTTAAGTCACAATAGGTCAGAAAACATACTTTTATCTTTGTTTTTCATTTTGTTTCTTCTCTTTTTTTTTGGTAATTTTTGTATTTGTTGTACATCAAAATACACACCCTATAGTGTGGTTCACTATTGGCATTTAATTTATATTTTAAACAAATTGTCTTTTATATTCGAAAAACTTGAGAATATTTGGTTTAATCAATCTTATATTGAACATTCTATTTGATTTTTGATTTCAACTAGAGAAATTTTAATAAAATGAAACAAATTACTAAAGTCATTCGAACGTTGTGTGTGTTTTTTTATCTAATTCAGCTGCTATTTTTTGGTCTACCAGAATTAATAGTTTATTTTTTATTTACAGAATTTATTTTGTTCGAAATAAATAAAAATGCAATGATTTGTTGTCGTTTAGTTTTTGGTTTAGTCGGCCTTCAATGATTTTCCGTGCTCTGTCGCAGTCGGTATTTCGCTGCTTTCATCTATTTATATGAAAAAACACAGAAAAGGTCGTGTAAGAAGAAAAAGGGATTTTTTTTCACGAGAAAAAAACAAATACCTTGTACACACTGTGTATCGTCATTGACTAGAACCTCCTCCTCTTCGATGGATTGATTCTAGGAAAAGAATTCGCAAAGTTAAAAAACAATAAAATTTAAGACGGTTGGAATCGTCTCTTTTATGCGCGCGAATATTTTTAGATAGAGGTCAATTACCTGTTTGTATCGATGGTAGAGAATGCAACCGTACACAAATATAACTGAAATGATCAGTTGAATTAGCAGCCAAACGATGATATTGACAGCCTGTGTTCTTTCGAACAATTCGCGTGCATTCTTAATGCACAGTATGGCCTCCGATACCATAATTGCACAGTATACCCAACATTGTGTGCCGAGTCGCTTGCAATTCGGATCCGTTATATAGATATAGTACTGTCTGCAAAGATTTTAAAATGAAATATTTTTAACTTGTAGTCAATGTATTTGTGGATTTTATCATCAAATTGATGTCTAATAGTACCTAACCGACGGTGCCACAATTAAGCCGATAAATATCAGACGAATGGAAACGATCGGATGTGATGGTGGCATTTCGAAAATGTGCTTCAAAAAGAATGTATTGAGTTCGGTGATTTGCCAAAATATCACCAATTGTGATACAGACAAAAGTCGCATGTATGTTGATTTTGGATCCAACCATCGCACTGTTGTCCAACTGACCGGTGTAAATTGTAAAACAGCACGTTTTATTTTGCCGGTTGTCGTTGAGATATCACGAATACTTGCCCATTTGTATTCGCGCATTTCGAGCATTTTGCAAATTTTCAAACCACACCAAATGCCAAGACCATTACACACCAACACATCCAAAATCAATGCATCCCACCAACATTCAATGAAATTTGGCAATAAGTGTGCGAATGTAATTTCGGTTATTTCCCACATTACTGAAATTGCCCACAATATTCCAATGTGACGAATCAGAATCGCCTGTTTAAATGTGAAAAAAAAAAAAAAATGAATTTATCGATTTTTAAACAGAGAAATTTAGACATACCTTGAACATCCATCCCAAAAAATGGCCGTACGCAAAAACATCAATATGTGACCAAAGTCTTTCGAGAGTTATTTGCGAACAATTCACTCCGTATTCCTATGAAAAAAAAATTCATAAGAAAATAATTTTTATTGGAAAATAAATGGATGGAATTTCTACCCACCTTATCCATATCAATGCGAAAGTTTTGTAGTTTAGGATCCAACCAATAAAAGATTGACATGATTACTTTGTAGTTTTGGAACAGTAAGAATATAATAAATAATAAATAAATAACGGAAACTCCAAAGATGATTCGCCAAACGGCTGGATGAGGTCGTGTAAACGGTCCATTTGGAAACGCAAGCACCGATATTATTAGGAAAAAGAATATGGCACATAGCATTCCAGCCCAAATATTCTCCTGATTATCTTGTTCATCGCTGGAAATGAAAATAACCACATTTTGTAATAGGTAAATAATTTGAGAAAACAACAACAAATCAAAATCACGTATCATTGATGATTTGAGGTTATGCACACATACACATATGAACACACATATTCAATAGATTTCATAATGAATCGAAAGAGAGTCATTCGATTGAATGAGCAATTTAGAGGAGATAAGAAATAGTAACCAAATGTGTAAAAAAATGCAAAAACAACATAAATTTGAATGAAACTTACCGTACAAATGCAAAATACATCACGGATATGATGGAAACAGCCAGCAGAGTGACTGTGTGTGGTTTGTAGAAAAAGTCTAAGGATATATCATCGACAGGCTGTTCGTTGATTGATATAAATGGATCAGGTCGAATGGCAGCGTTTGGCTGGTCGGCACTCACGTCCGTATCTCTTTGAGATCTATTTTTCATCTTTTTTTTCTTTTTTTCTATTTGTATTTTAAATATCAACCTATTCCGTTCCGCACCCAACAACAAAACGATTAAAATCTATTTTCGAATTTAAAATTACGGTTGACGATTCAAACAATTGAACAACTTCACTGTGCCCTCATGCCCGTATTCATTTATTGATTTTGCTTTGGTTTCAATTTCGCACTGCGACTATTTTTTTTTCTTTTTCCTTTTCGACTAACCTATGTCCTGTGTACAGTTCAAACTGATCGAACAAACCGAAATGAACTCAAGCACCATGAATTTTAGTTAGTAATCGAGAAAAAAATACACACACTATTTACTACATTCAATTGTTTCGAATCGTTGTACATTGAAATTTTGATTTCCCCTTCGGTCTTATAATTTGATTTAAAACTTTATCTGCCAAACAGTAACATTCTAAGGTAATGTGTGCGATGTGTATCATTAACACTCTGTGAATGGATGGATTTGTTGATATTTGTTGTTCATATGTATGTGTGCGTTTGTTATAATCCTATATGCGCGCATGGAATTTCGCTTTTGCTAGACTTTTAACGTCATTGTCAACTTCACTTCACCTCACTTTCAATGGCATCATTTACATATTATCTGTATGCTATAGATTGTAATTACAAATTTCGAACGAACAAACATTACTTAAATGCGTCGACCAATTTTCATTTTGAAATTAAATTTACTAAAAAAAAATTTACCATTTTTTTTGTGCGTGGATTCAAAGTCACGATTAAAAAAAAAAATAAATAAATAAATTTCAAACATTTGAACACGAAAAGTCAGTTAGTTGTGAAATTCTTAAATGTCAAATGAAATGTCAACATTCCAATTGACAGACATTTGACTTTTATATGGGAAATAATCATGTGCGAATTGTGTTTGAAGGTTTGGAAATTTGTTTGAATTATTGTATACATTATTAATAAATTGTGTATCAAACAAAAAAATGCAATCGATAAGACATTTGGTGTACGGATTTCGTCCGATTGGTCGACAATCATTGTGGAATAGTATGGACTGTACAAAACGATTGATGTGTACAAGTGATGCAAATGGAAAAAGTGTTGAAAAACCACAAATATCGCTTGTTGATAATCCACCGGCATTGGATAAAATGGTACAAAACCATGATTTTCAAATCGATTGGGACAAAGAAATGCATTTAATTGAAGTTGATGAACATGAATGCAGAGGTCGATCAGTGCTGGCACCAGTCGATGACGAGAGTAAAATTTATGCTGAACCAATGCTACAACCAACTTTCAATCTTGCTGCTTATGTACAGAAATCGGA
This sequence comes from Contarinia nasturtii, assembly GCF_009176525.2. NCBI lineage: Eukaryota > Metazoa > Arthropoda > Insecta > Diptera > Cecidomyiidae > Contarinia > Contarinia nasturtii. The sequence continues at coordinate 4,967,274 of NW_022197544.1, forward strand.
GACATTGCAACAACTTTTAAATTTGGGAGTGAATTTACATCAATTGGATAAATCACTGCATACTGAATTCATTGCAACTCTTGATTTCCAACGTGACATCTCACCATACGTTATGTTCTTTACAAAAGATGTCGGTGTTTCAGTCGAACAAATGGGCAAATTTCTCACAAAAAATCCCGAAATTTTGAAACGAAATCTAGACGATATTCAAGTACGCATTAACTATTTGCAATTAAAACGATTCAATCAAGATGAAATTGTGCAAATTATTACGAAAAATCCAATGTGGCTAAATTATCCAACGCGGGAAATTGATGAACGACTTGGTTTTTTTCAAAAAGACTTTGATCTTATCGGAAATGAAGTTCGTGCACTTGCTGTAGCTTGCCCCAGACTGATTACACACGATATGCAAGAGATTAGAAATATATCATTTTCAGTACGAGAAGAATGTTGCTTTGAGAAACATGAAGTTAAGAACATTCTTTTGAAATGTCCGAAATTTTGGATGATGCGTGAGTTCAATTTCTTTTTTTTTTTTTTCAATTTAATAAATCGACAATTAATTTCAACTTTTTCTATCTAAAACTTTCAGATCGTTTTGATTTTATGGAGCGGTATGATTTTGTTTCACATCATATGAAAATTGAAAATTCTCAGTTGGCCATGACGCCATTCATTTTGACCAATCGCTTATTTCGAATAAAAGAGCGACATGGATTTTTAAAGCATATTAAAAGGGCACAGTACAATCCAAAATTACCACTGTATATATCTCTAGACGACTTGTGCATTGGTACTGACGAAACATTCGCTGAAAATATAGCAAAGAGACCGTATGAAGAATTTGAAAGTTATTTAAGAACATTGTAGATAATGAATAACCATGAATGAAAAATTTAAATGATTGAGAAAAAAGAAGCAGTTGGAGGAATAAAACAATTTTATGGTAGATTTTTAAAATTTATTTTTTTTTTGATTTAATTTTGTTTTTATTTTTTTCTACAAATATTCCCTTTTGTACATGCTACATTGTCGCTTAATTCGATATCACTTAAATATGGTGACCAATGTAATATAAAAAGAGAATGAAACCGGATGATTTTTTTTGGACAATTTTAATTTTGCTTTACTTCAGATAATGGAAAATCAATTAAAAAAAAAAACCTATTTATTGGTCGTGTAGATGGGAAACGCTGTATAATAACGGAGTGGAAACTTTATCAACACACAAATAAACGTTGAAATTGAACAGAACTCAAAATATTGTTGTTGTATTTTAAATGGAATTTATGGGGTTTCTTTTGATTTGTTTATTTAATTTGTTTTTCTTTTTCTTTAAATAATAAGAGGATAAAACGATTTTATTCGTTGTTTGTTTATTTAACGGAGAAACCGTCACCAGTTGGATCCAAGATCCATGGATAGTTGTTCGGGCATTCCATACATGTGAAGAGACGCAAAGTTTCACCTGGCAATTCACGTGTTGTCAATGGACAGGCATTTGGTAGTGAGCAGAATGCTTGACCTTTAACGTCACACTTGTCTGCTTGCGAAACAAAACGAAAAAAAAAATCAATCGAAATATTAATAAATTGATAAAATATTAAATCAGTTACCTTTCCAGTCTTGGAAGTCACGCAATGCATTAATTTCAGTTGGATTCTGCATCCATTGGATAACCTGCAACATGTTAACAAAGAAAACATCGCTACGGCCCAACATTTCATCGATGAATTTAAGCAATTCATCGCGGAATTCTTTCTTCGATTTCAACCATGAAGCGCTGAAGTGCAAGCCAAGTGGTGCACGGTTTGTATTGTAGTGGCTAAAATAACGAATAAATAACAACAACCGTAAATAAAATAATGTAATATTTGATTGTGTGTCCGTCCATCACATACCGATTGAAATTGTGACGCAGAAGACGTGCAAATTGATCTCCGGTTTGGATGTTTGAACATGAATCAACCATATGACAACCTGGCAATGATTCATCGAATGTTGGGTCATCACGACGATCCAATTCATTCATAACCATTTCCCAAATTGGGTGTGATCGTGATGGGCAATTATGAGCATTTCCATTACATTTGTGTGGCATACGGAAGTACAAGGTGTATGGCCAGATTGGAACACGGCCCAATGAAGCGGTAATCGATGCATCGTAGATGAAAAATTGATCGGCCATCATTTCGAATTGTTTGTTACCACCAACGCGCAAATATGGTGCACGAACACCAACAACTGAACTATCGGTTATGTTTGCAAAACGTTCCAAAATCAAACGGGCACCAGCCATTTCGGCGAGCCAATCATCGTATGTACCATGTGTCCAGTAATTTGGATCATCTTTGTGTGTCAATGAGAATGATGAGATTTCATGACCGCGACGATGCAAATCTTGAATAGCTGAATAGTTCGAGTATTTGTGTGATACAAAGAATGTACCCTTGATTGTGCAACTGTTTGGATTTTGACGATTTCCATTGAAAATATCTTCGTACAAATCAATGTTATCAACGTTTACAGCACCGTTGAATGTCAATGTGATCATTTGTGGTACTTGAGATGGTTCAATGTTGCCAGGAATACGGGTTCCATCAGCTGAACAGAAACAATCTGGCAATGTACATTGGGTTGTGTCACATTCTGGTGCACGGTTTGGATCCAAGTCCACAGCTAATTATTGCGATGAAAAGAACAAAAATAAATATAAAAAATGTGTGATATGATGTTTGGCTATCACCAATCTATATACTTACTGCAAGCATTTTCATCAGATTCATCCTTACAGTCTGGTTTATCATTGCAGAACAATTCCTTTTCGATACATTCACCATTACCACATGACAATTTACCTTCTGGGCAAACTGGTTCATCGGTTTTTAGAATTGGCAACACTTTGCGTGGCTCTGTACGTATGCACAGTGATTCGCACACAATTTCGAAACGAAAGAAGAAAAAATTCAACAAAACGGGAAAAAAAGAAAAGAGAAAAAAACACATATCATTTATTAATAAATTATCATCATAAATGAAACATCGCAAAGTTGAAATTAATAATAATATCAGTATAAAAATGAAGATAAAGGAGAAATGGTTAAATCAAGGCGGAAAGGCTACATTATTTACATATATTGATTAAATTAAATGAATAAATGAGCATGAAAAAAAAAATATGAATGTAATTAAAATGAAAGATATTCAAATCAAGCAATACACCAAATTATTGAGCAATTTCACAAAGAAAAAGTATTCGTTTGTTTCACCTTAGATACTTAATCCGCAATAAATAAGAAAGAGTCAGAATGTGAAGGTGCTCACACATTTGTGTGACACACCTGTTTCGTTTATTGTTTACTAGTTGCTTAATTGCGTTCGAACTTTCATTTTAATAATGCATTCTTGAATATAAAAACGCGGTGGAATTGTCTTGCTTCAGTATTATTTTTATTAACCGCCTACTATATTACTATATATCAACACACACACGACACAATACGATTGGCACTGTCGAAACATTCAAATGAGTTTTTATTGAATCAATTAGAAAAGTAAATGGCAGTCAAACACACACACACACACTAATTGCATATTGAATATGATTTGAATTCGGATGAAAGTGATCGAAAGTCGCCAAGGTTCTGAATGCCGGAGTTTTCCTTGAATAAAAGCTTTCCTCATTGCACATGCAAACCGAATGCTGATACCTTAAATAGTAAGCTTAAGATTTCCGTTTTGGTTACGTTGTTTACATATTTATGGTGGTGCTGGCTTCCAAAATTGGCAAGACGGCAAATGCGACAGAAAGTCGGTTAGTATCAATATCGGAAATAAATCAACGTTACTTTTTTTTGTAAATCTTTCGAACCATTCGATTTATGGAATAATAAATAAGCAAAATAAAGCGAGTAAGTTCCATCATTGTATCGATTGCATTCGATTTCACGTTTTTTTTTCACCAGCATTTAAATTGCTATTTTTTTGCACCGGTTATTTAATTTTTTTTCTTTCTTTTCCTTCGTTTTTTTTTTTTGAAATTTTAATTTAATTGTCACATTCAGAAAAGTGAACATGGTAATTATTTCACGGTACAATTATGCAACGGTACAGAAAAACAAATAGAGAGAGAAAGAGACTTTTGTGTAAGTACCGGAATTCGTTCCGATCGAAGTTTATTACACAAGTGAAAAAATAGCAGTAAAAATACGAGTTTTTCTTCTTTTAAACCCCGGCCACACCATTCACGCCGCCTATAATTGTTATAACGGATGTTGGACCAGTCTATTGACAAGAAATCGACTTGGCCACATATTACCATGTTAATAGCAAAACGCAAATGGATGACGGCAACATTTTTTTTTTGTAATCATTTCTTATGCGAAGAAAAATACAGATGAACAAGAATGCTTAGTGAAAAATTGGAGTACAACCATTTTATGACAATTTGGGTCTTGATGTCTGTATGTATTTTCTGGTTGTAATTTCCTATGTGCATCATGATTATTCCATTGCACCGCTGATTAATTACAAATAAATAATAACACAAACAATAACAATAATATACACAATCTATTTAAAGTGAGTTAATTAAAATATCAAATGCATGCAAACACATAAACACCTTAAATTCATACACCCAAACCGAAAACTTTTTATTCAATAAAAAAAAACAGGCACACACACGCACACACGCAATCAAAATCACTTTAAGCTGGAAACGCAGACATTTTTTTGGCCGCTGTGTGTAATACTTATATGGGTTAGTTTCAATAACTATAAAAGCCACCGTGTAGTTGATGCTGTTGTTGACTTGTTTTTTTTTTTATTTTTGTGGTTGTTGTTGGTTTTTTTTTCTTAAAAATGCTTGTATTTGGTTTTTCTTTTTTTTGTTGGCACTTACTTTCTTTTCTATCGCAATTTGTTACTTTAACTTTCCAATCACACGTTTGTTTTTCTATGTCGAAGGCTAAACCAGAAGGGCATGTAATTTGTTTAAGTCCAGCTCGAGTACACCTACAAGATTTTTGAGTTGATTTTCGGATGAATTATATGAATTTTGTTGTTGTTATGATTTTTTTTTGTTTCGTATGTTTTCAATTGTCAAACACTTTTCGTTTTGTATTTATTCACAAATCTTTACTTTTCGTTTTGTTTTTTTTTATTAGCTTCAATTTGTTTCAATTTTTTTGAAGTAAAAAAAGATTCGTTCATCATTGTTATGAATGTATAGTGCTGGTTTTTTGTTGTTGTGAAAAGTGACTAGAAATGTGTGTTCATATTATTGGTACAAAGTTTCGTTTAGCCGGACGCAACAAATGGAAATTCATTGAAAATTAGTCATTCAATTTTATCCATACTGTAGCAACATACTTTGTAAAATCTGTTATATTATTGTCTTCATTCAGAAATGGTGAGGTCTGTATAGTCTTCGTAGTTGTTTTTTTTTTGTGTTTATCATCATTTATGATTTTCATCAGCAAAGGTTAGTTACAATGACATTTATCAATTCCAAAAAAAATGTTCGAACTATTATCAACAATAAAAAAATACATCGCTTAACTGATAGAATAGATCAAAAACCTTGAGCTAATTGCTAATTATAACTTGAGCATTTCATTATAGAGCCAAAATATTTGAGCAAGAATCATGTAAATTAGAATGATACATAACTAGTTACACACACGGATTCATTTCCAAAGCATGAATAAAAAATTTCATCATAATTTTGTGTGCTATTTTTTTATCCGCACAAAATTATTCATGTCTTCTTCTAATTTCCATGATACGACTGCATATTTGCATCGTATTCTTCTTTTTTTTTGTTTTAATTTTTGGCCATGCATTATTGACAATTGCTTATTAGGGTGGAACATTTTTGGCATAATTTTATGACCACTTGGAAATACATGTCTTATAGTCCACAGATTCAAGATATGAAGGAATTTCCAACTTACGGTTCCATATAAGACAGCGACTTGAAAGGAATGGAGGTACATTTTACTGGAAAATCATGAAAATTTGCACCCAATCACCATGAAAACTTGTGAATCTTATTTTCTGACCAAAATAAGTAATATCAACAAGTTTCATGAAATTTCAACCAAAAATAAAGGTGTCTCCCATACAAAATTTTCGATTTTTTATTTTTGAGAAAAGAAATAAAAAAAACTTATGGGAGGCACCTTTATTTTTGTCGCTGCATTCCTTTCAAGTCGCTGTCTTATATGAAACCACAAGTTGAAAATTCCTTGATATCTTGAGTCTGGGGACTATAAGACATGTTTTCTCAAGTGGCCATCAAGATATGCCTCGAAATTCAAAAAAATGTTCCACCCTATTGCTTATGGATAAGACACAAACTAGATAAAAAAGAAAATTTTAGAAAAGAAAACACATCTACACATATTTGAAGAGATAGAGAAATAGAAAACATTATCACATCACTTTAACATGAAAAATCAAACCAATAGTTTGTCACTCAAAGAATGATGTTTGCGTATTGTACAATTCCGATAAAAAAGGATTATCACCGAAGCAAGTCTTGTTGGAAACCATTGACCGTCATACAGCCGAATTTTGGATTTTAATATAAAAAAGGGTAGCATTTAAAACTAAATAAACTTCGATTTAGTAACGCACTTGCAAGACACACAGTGAGAAAATATGTAGACTTTTATCAAAATTGAATGAACAACATAATTTATGTGCGTGTGTGTGCAGTGAGATTATTTAACAAATTTTGACTATAAAATGATGGTTCGATATTTTTTTGATCATTTGAATTCTTTCGGCGATTTAAACTTTTACTTTCTTCCTCTAGAAATTGTTTTGATTTAATGTTAAAACTTATTGATTGTACAGAAAGTAGAAGAAGGGAAGTGAAGTACAGAATTTGATGGTACGAAGGAAATATCTAATCGAATGTCGATTTGACTTACTCTCGTTTCTATCGCAATTCTTAACATTTGTTCTCCAGTCACATGTTTGACGTTCAATGTCGAACGCTAGACCCGTTGGACAGCGAACTGAAGCTAATCTCGTAATACCATTTTCTCCGGCATTATCACATCTTTAGTGTCATGAATTAACGTATTTTTGTTTGTTTGTTTGTATTGAGGTTTTTTTTACGATTTTGGATTTTCGTTTTCGTTTTTTTTTTCGTGCGTCATACAAAAGAACATAATTTTAAATTGAATGAAATTTGGGTAATTATTTTTGTTTCATTTCGGTCGGGTCAGTTTTGATCAGTTTTGAGCATCAACAGAATTTAAATGCAGAAAAAAAATCATGAACTCAAACGAACCGAAAATAAACAAAATAAAATTGAAATTGAATTAAACAAAAATGAAAACAAATGCTAAAGAAACAAAAGTTTTATGATTTGACTTTTGAAAGAAATGGTTATTGATTTTTGAAAAATTATATCTCGAATGGAAAGTGTTTTGGTTACCTGACTACATCACGGCAATCACCTTCGGTTGTTGTCCGGAAGTATTCATCGGCTGGTCGGTCTTGGCACAATTCGTCCGTGTTCAATGGATCAACATCTTCTTCATCACTTTGTCGCTTGGATCGTTGATCAGCTGCGTGAACTGTAAAATAATAATAATAATACCGTAATTGTTTATTGCAATTCAGTTATTGTATGTGATTGTGGAATTGGTTTAAAGTGGCATTCCAACCAGATCGAACATCGAAGGCACAAGGTTTTTAATACTGACATAAAGTTCAATATCCATCTCGTTTGATTATGTAAATCGAAATCGCATCATAAAAAGAAAGCGCGTCGTCATACATTCATTTTCGAATGAAAGTGAATATCTATAGTTTTTTTTTTTTGCTTTGTTTCCATCGTGTTCGCTTTTGTTGATGCCACTCTTCACTCTGTCTTTCTTCGAGTCGCATTTATGGTCCAACATCATTATTTTTGCCATTTATTCATATAAATTATTTATGTGAAAAGTGCGAATTCATTAAGAAAAAAAAAACATTTGCGATGCACACACCGCTGTCGCGACACATTGTGATTGTGAATTGTGTTCATTTGGTCGCTTCTGTTTCATTTGTGAAGTAAAAGTTGTTTGGTTTTCTTAAATTCATTATTTTATGTAATTTAGCAACAAAATTCCATTGAACCATAAGCCTACTGTTTTTTTTTCGTCGATTTTTGTAATGTTCAATAAAATGTTCACTTCGGATAAAATTTGCGGCTTTTTTTTAGAGTGAAAGCAATTGGTTGCACGATAGGCAAATAATTTATGCTTCAGCTGAAAACTGGTATTTGCTTTTTTTTGGCCATGCCGTAATCTTTGGAATGGATTTCTTAATCGGCAATTTATGAAATTCTTTTATGATTCTTGTTCACTGGTTGCACAACAGTTTGAAGATACATTGATTTGCGCTTGTTTTAGAACATTTTTCACAACATCTACACGCAAAGAAAATGAATATGATTTTTTTATTTTTAATGGTTGCGACAATCATCGTATAATATAACAGAAGTTATGTTAAGATGTTGAATGTTAAGATGGCGATGTGAAGAGTATGAATAAACAAAGTAAAAAAAAATCCATTTCTATGTAGTGAAGCATCGATTATGCATTCAAATTATACACTTCCTAAGTGACAACTTTCATTTTCAACAATTTTTCTTCGTCATCTTCTTCATTTTCTTTCAAAATAAAAATACAATCGAATTGCAAATATTGAAAAGGGTTTTTAATGTTCAACACCTCACATTAATCAATGTGTTGTAAACATTTAAAGGCAATTCTACATTGGTGATTGGTTTGAACGAAGGAAAGTTTCATAAAAACCATTTTTTTAAATACATTGTTACAAAGAAATTGATAAATGTTGAAACGATATTTGCATGAAAAGATCGCCTTTAGTTAAATTATCCATTTCTTTTTATGCATATGACCAGAATTTAGTGTATATTATTTATGATGTATGTCATGTCATTTTGTTTATTATGATAATCTTTCACATTTGTATATTTATGAGCTGAAAGTGATTTGATTGATACAAAAAGCGATTGTAAATCGTGCGAATCGATTTCGATTGAAAGTGAAACTGAACCACAAAATGATAAAAATTAATATGCTAATATGTACACTACTGCTTGAGTGATGTTTGCCCAAATTAAAAACAAAGAGTCAATAATACAACAAATTGCAAAGAGATTGTGCTAATAGACAACGCGAAATTATTCACATACACAGAGCGGACGGACCAATTTTGAAGGTTGACTACTTTGTTTCACCGGCCCCAACTGTGCCCGCCTCATTTACATTTATGTGTATAAACGCTTAAAGATTTTTACAAGTCTTAGTAATATACTTTGTCTTTTTACATGTTTCGGTGTTTTTATTAATCGCTTCTTGTTTTGTTATAACCACTATGCTGTTGCTCATTCTATTTTTTCCAATTATGCGTGTATTCGTGTGCATGTTGTTATAGGGCACTAGGTAACTAGATAACACCGTTGTTTATTTTGTTCTTTCTCTCTCTCTCTTTCGTTCTCTTTCCCTTCTTTTGGATATTTTGTAATGTGGTATTCATCATGGTGAATAAATTAATGTTTTATGCATTGCTTTCGCAGAATTGGTACTAAATTTGCATCACAAATTTTATTTGTCGTTTCTTTGAAATCACTGGCCACTAATATTCAGATTTAGTCGTAATTTAATAGGATATGATACGTGTACCAAACGGATTGGTTCAACTTTACATCAAACAAGAACAGATTGAATTTCACACTGTTTATTCTCTAATCCATTGAGGCATCCATATATTTATTTCAAAAACATTATTAGTTTGTTCGTTCGATCAATCGTATATTTTATAATTTTTTAAATGAAGTCATTCGTTCGATCCATCGAAAGGGAAAAAACCAGATGGATGGAACGTTGATGGAAAAATATGTATACACATGTATATATATAAATAAAAATGAATAGATTAACTTACCTAACACTAAACAAATGGCAAAAGTGCCAATCAGCTGCAATGCACGTGCCATATTCTGGCAGTGTTCGTTACGGCTACACAACTCAAATTACAACAATAACTTAACGAAGCAATATTTATATAATAATAATAAAAACTATGTCTACAGATGAGATTTAGGTAAAATCAAATACAAACAAGGAATTGAATGCATTAAAGCGATGGCGTATTAACGAAATGCCAATCCAACTAAGTCCCAATTGAGAACTGAGCTAACCAACGCAAAACACAAGATACTTAAACCAAGCAACACAACGCTGTGAACGAACGTTGTTGTGTATGCGTGGTGTTGAGAGCGGACGCGTAAATACTAAATGTTGTTGAATTTATTTCAGGTCTATTTATTAAGACTTTCACTTAAAGTGGGGATAGATGGGTGGCCAATGCTAACGTTATTTAGTTGTCCTGAAAGAAGTTGTTTGAACGCACAGAATTTGTTCGGCTGGCTGACGGAAATACGATGGCTGCGACAACGAACATATACCAAAACGATGTTGATGCGTTTTCTTCGCAAAAAAAAATAAAATAAAATTATTCGTAAAATGTGATTGAAATTTCGTATGAATTAATGCAGAATTCAATCGACTGTTGTTGGAAAACGATAAATGATACAAATGACGGTTCAGTGAACGATTTTATCAGTTTCTCATGAGTATTTTACATTTATTTTTCGTTTGAAAAGATCAACAACAAAAAAATAATGAACCCAAAACAAAAATTAAATTTAAAAAACCGAATCGATGGCAATGACATTCTGTATTTGCATGCACCGCTAATGCATCCCTTTTCATTTTCTCAATAAATACTGAATGGTTAATTAATTAAAGTTATTTATTGCTTAATTTGATCGAGACATGCTGCAACGGACGATTTCTTGCTTCTTCTGAATTTTACGATTTTTGCCTTGAACAATGATTGCAGAATTAGCAAAATTTATTCGATTTTCGTAAAATATCAATATGTTTTCACCATGAATGTCATTTTTTTCATATTTCTGCAAACCACATTTTTTTTTCTTTTTTTTCAATAAACAAATATTGCAGATACCTCTCTGACTTTTTCAAGCCATTTTTAATTCATTTTCAAGCCAGAATGGTCGCTGAAAAATCATTTTCATAATGCTAAAGTTGTAAGATGTTGTTCCGGTGGAATATTTATGATAGATCGCTCTGAGGCTAAGACAACCAAAAAAAAAACTATCTTTTAATCAACAGCTCATTTATCTTAATTAATAAAATATTTTGCACGGTAGTCATTTCAATAATTAACTTGTTTATCAGCTTCCAAATGAAAAATGGCCTTTTCATTTGGTGAAACCAATAAAAAATGTTGGGATAATTTTTTTCTCTTAAATTTACAATGAAAAAATGGTTCTTGAGATGTGAGGAATGAGAAAAAAAAACATTGATTTAAGGTTACAAACGTTAAAAGCGTCATCATGGATAATAATGAATATAAATGGAAATTTCATTTCGTAAGTGGGCGATGATGATATTCTCGCAATGAAAGCGAAACTAAAAGAACCAAACATCAAATTCCAAACTAAGCAAATAATTCTTTAAATTTCCATGCGAATGCTCGGGAACAGCAAATTATTTTATAATTTATGATAGGTTGGGTTCGTCGAAGTCGAAATGGTGACAAAAATAAATAAATAAATTTATAAGTAATCCAAGAAACATGCGATGGCCGGATCAGGTTTGTCACTTGTGCAAATCTTATGCTATAAAACTGTTCAAGAATGTATTATTGCATTGGGGGCAAGTACTGCATTGAACGTGGCCACCACAAGTGGACATGGTGATTTATTTTCTACAATATTTGCAAACATTATCGCACACATCATCCTACGCATTTGTAAAAAAGATAAATAAATTAAATATTGTTTATTTGTTTATTTTCATTTTCGTAATTCGAATTTAGAAAATCCACATCCAGGAATTTGATGACTCGCTTGTGTTCACGCCATATTTTTCGTGCAATGTATTTTGTATTTATTTATTTATTTATGATGTTTTGTTGTGTTTTTTTTTTGTTAAATCGTACATGATTTACATAAATTGTGTCTTTTAATGCTAATGCGAAATAGTTCGCGGTTATAATCGAAAATGTTTCATTTTCAATGGTTGGTATTTTCACTGTAAAATTAGACCTGTTTATAATGTCATCATCATCATTTTTATCATGAATGACACTGTCTGTACTACCGCATATTATTTACCTTTACCCATCTATTTCAAGTCGTTTATGTAATTAATTTTTATTGGTTTCTTTTTTTATCACATATCTGAAGATGAACGAAGTACGAAAAGGTGCATGAGACCAAACGAGAAATGAATATGTGCGCGCACGCATGGCATTCAATCAGTGATGGTATTTTTGAATGTGGTAAATTTCTTGGCAATGAAATCCATTTTGATTCCAAATGCAATAATTTAAAAAAAGTTCTACTTAATATTCCTTCATTTTTTCGATCGATTGATCGATTCAATCATAAACATATACGAAAAAAAAAAAAATATGCGAAAATAATTTGTATGTTAATAGCTGGTGACTTGCTTATGTAAAAAACATGCTTTGAAAACACGAAAGCGAAGAGAGCAAAAAAAATGGGAAGCAACAAATATGATATAGCCATCACCATCGGTGTCAGTAATGCGTTTCGATGTGATAATGTGCGCTTTGTTGCCACGAACACTGTCGCCATGCACCAACACATCCACAACAAGTGTGCAAAAATTCACTCTTGTTTTAGTTCACAAATATCGATTTTAATATTCAACCAGCGCACTAATGGGAAGGGATTTTCGAGACAACAACTAGAAATTCATATGACGTGTTTAAGCACCCAAAAATAAAAGTGGGGTAGTTTTCATGCCATTTCGAAAATCACTTTCTACTAATAACACACGATACGGATATGAAACGTATGTCGATGATAATTTTGGTAATGGTTTCGATCATTTCTTGCTTCTGTCACATTTATTTTCATTAAATATGACACAACTCATTGTTTAGTATTGTTTCTAGTGTGACTTTCTTTTGCGTTTTGTGCAGAATTCATGGTCTAAATACATTTTGGGTTTTTTATTTGTTTTGTTTTGTTCATCTGTTGTTGCACGAACCAATATGTTGAAATGCAAAAGGTCACTTAAATGAATTTGCTTCGTTTTGACTTTTCAATCGAATGATTTAAATTTGAAATCGACATTTTCACATATATGATACGCTTTCGCAAATGCATTCACAATAAAAATCCGAAATTTCCGACAAAACTTTCCATTCAATGGGTACCCATAATCATCCTATAGCTCTTTTTTTCTCTCTCTCTTAGTTTTGGGTCTCTACTTCTCATCTCTCAGTATCTCTCTTTTTTCATCACTTCTATTTACGATAAAATTCATCAAAACAACCAGCTTTCCACGAAAGCAAGGTGATGGCATGCGGGGAGGATTAAGATTTCTAAGAAAATCATCAAAAAATCATCCAACGATTATGTTTATCGTAATACATCAAACGGCGCCGAACAACTTGTTCGATAAGACAGCGGCTTTTTTTCAACCTGTCAAAATCCGTTCACTTTCGAATCGATTGACCGTCAAAATTGATTGGTGAACGACATTTCTTATGGATCAATAACAAAAAAAAAAAAAAAAAATCAAATGGATTGATAACACTTGAAATAGCTGTGAAAAAAAACTTAGGAATTAGAACACATAATAATTTCCGTGTTTGATGTATTTTTTGTTGTTGTTGTTGTTGTCATTTCAGTTTGCTGGTTTGCAATCAATTGTCCATTCATTTGATGTAACAAAACGGGTTGAATTGTGAATCGTTGGTTACAGAAAGAAATAGCAAACAAGTTGAAATGGACGAGTGTGTGCAAAACTTGTTTGTCTGGTATTTGGAGGCTCACATTTATTTGGCCGGCTTAATGTAGCTGTCTTAGACCAGACGATCGTATGCGTTGTCGGTGTGTGATGTCAGTCTAATATTAGCGTAATTCATAAACGATATGGTTTTCTATGCATGGTGACAAGTACCACATTTTATCGAATCGATCGAAACAGAGCGAGAAAATGCATAGGGGAGAAAACAACAGGAAAAAGTGTGCAGTCATCTGTGTGGCGAGCACGTTTTTATTGCAATCGCATTGATCGATACAACTTTTTGGGCCGAGAATCAAGTTTTAGTTTTAATTGCACATACGACGGCATAAAATTTCGCTTACGATTCATAACACACAAAGACATAGCAATAGAATGATAGCATAGTACGAAAGGTGGCATTGCCTTATGTAAAATATGAGACTCTGATCAAACATTTAAACATGTTAACATCCAAACTGAACAAAAAAAAAGAGAACAAGATAAAGTCATGCTGCATGATTATAGTGCGCATTATAATTTTGCGATGAGCATCAGAAGCTGCACTTGCTTTGTAACACAATGATCATCACTTTATTGAAATGTGTCTTATTTCACTTCGGCAAAGATGTCAGTTTATGAAAATGAATTTGGGTTGGTAAATAAAAACAAGTACACGGCGTCATTAATATGATTTGCTCCGTTTCACATACCGCAACATCGCTTTCGACTCGTTAAAATATTTTGCGTTGGGCAACTCTCTCAATGCGCGTAAACAGTAACAACATCAACAACAACACACCAACATTTACCTCATATTTATTTATTTTGTAACAAACTTTGTGCAAATGCCGACGAGGAGAAATGTCGAAAGGTATCGATCAAATGTGCCACAATTACCATCCAATAATTAATTATATCAACAAAAAATCTTAAAATCTGGCAAAATCACGGAACAGCCCAATAATGAAACGGCAATTTCAACATTATAATGGTCAAATAGAAATTATGCTACATGATTAATTGGTAAATGGCATGAGAGACTAGAACCGATTCAATCATTCTTTTAGCGTATTGCCACGAAGAAGAAAATACAATTTAAAAATGGTAATGGTAATGGCATAAAGAAAAATGGAACAATGTCCGCTACTTGTGCTATGTAGAATTTTTTGTTTTTATTTCAAGTGATGTAACGTGAATATGGGCAATAAAACAATCATCAGAATTCTATCGTTTTTATGCTTCTTAAATTTCGAAAGGTGCACATAACCGAAATGTAACTTTTTTTTGGCTTCGGGAGCATTTTTGTTGCTCTTTAAATCAAAACCGAGAAAAGAAAGAAAAAAATTGAATAAAACTTAACTTATAAAAACAAAACAATGGCCGAAGCAAATAACACAGAAGCGCGATAGAGTATATTGAAATAGCCCACAAGTTTGGTATTTATACGCCACGTTACTATAATTACCGCATAAATCATTCTCATCGTACAATGTGAATGAACTATGAGAATTGAAATCTAATACTGTTTGTGTTCGTGTTTTTTTCTCGCTCTCTGGTTGTTTTTGTTAGTATTATTGGTGGTGTGTTCCATTGAGTTTGGTTTTCTTGACACATAGTTCGCGGTTATGGTTCGTTGTTTTTCAATGCAAAACATCTATTTGAACGGAATTCAAAATATAAATGAAACTCAATTGTCTGCAGCATTTTTTAATAAATCGAAAGAGCCATAAAAATATGTTTCACGCTTTTCGAGGCATGTGCATGCGTATTTTGAATGACAATTGGCTAGCAATTTCCATTCAATTCAATGCCATTCAATTTTACCGGCCTGGTAAATTCACTTCAACACTGATTTGTTCATGTTTGTTTTTCTTATTTATGATTATTTTTTTTTTTTTTTGTTCATGTGCAATCGTTAATCACTTCGTGAGATTAATGACAATTTCTTCATTTGTTTTCGGTCAAGTTTAATATTGAAATGTATCGCAACGCAACGATCGAAACAAAAGAAACAACCAAAGAAAATGGAAAAAAAAGAGAAAAGTTCATTATTGGCGGATGTGAAATGATTTAAAGTGTGTTTATTTATACTCGTTCATTGACCATTTTCACGTTGTGTACGCGCACATGCCATATAGATGTTTGTGATTCCATTGTTTGTTGAAATTCTTTCATTTGATTTGCCAATTGCGCTTAAATTATATTTCTCTTTCGTGGTGAATCAATTAATTGGTTGGGTGAAGTTTGCACGCACACGCACACGCACATGATATACCGTAATCGATTGAATCGATCAAGAAAACTTACCGTTTCGACTCAAGTTCAAGTGTTTGAATTGATTTGCTGTTGAATTGATTTTAGTTGCTTCAAATCGGAATAAGTGAAAATATCCATATCGAATTGTTTCCATTTATTTATTTTATTTTATTCATTTCATTTCATTTTGTCTTATCTATTTTACAATATTTAGATTTAATCGAGTTCTCACGTTTGAAAGTTTCAAAATGAACACAAAAACACACAGCGCATTCTAAGTCTCTGTAACTTCCAAACAACGTTCGTGCTTATGGTAATGGGCAATCGTTAATCGACCAACTGTAAACATTGTAGCATTGATTATTTTTGTTTTAGTTTTACGTTAATATTTGCTTTTGTTCCCGTTTGAATTCGATCCTCATCCGTGCAATCGAGAATGAATAAAAATCGAAATTGAATCGAACGGTTTGTTTTCTTTTACAAATAACATAACATTTACTTATAACACAGCGCGCAAAACTTCATCTCGTACCGTTTATAGAAGTTTTATCATGACAGCGTTTTCATTCCCATTCATACTTATTGATCATTTACTACAAAAGAAATTGTTTTGACAAAAAAACAAAACAAAACTAAATGAATACGGATAGGATAAAAGTGGTTTTGATGCAGATATCAAGACGAAAGAAGAAAAGAAAACAAACTGACTTCTAAAATCGCAATGATCGCGTTCTACTTTAATATTTAAAAAAAAATTGTCCGAAGGTTCGGATTATGGTTTACAGTTTTGTTTAAGCTGAAGGTTAGATTTCTTTTTGCTGTTGTTGTTTTTTCGCACGGTATTCAAAATAAAAAAAAAATTTAAAAAAAGAGAAAATTAACATAGAAGAAATGGCAAAAAGAAAGGAAGAATCGAAAAGAAAAGAATAGAAAACAAATACTAAATAAAATAACATTACACTCAAATGACTTAGAAGAAACCGTCACCCGTTGGATCGTTGAGCCATGGGTAATTGTTTGGACATCTGACGCATGTTTGCAAGTTAATTGTTTCGCCTGGTACGTCTTTCGATGTAAGTTTGCATGAGTGTGGCACCCAACAGGCTGGTGTACCCTCATTTGCCGAACACTTTTCTCTCCATGGTTCGAAATTCTTAACTTCGGTGACTGTTCGTGGATTTTGAACCCATTGAATGACTTGTGTCATTGTCACAAAGTAGACATCATTATGATTTTGCAACACTTCATCGATCCAGTATAAGAATGCATCCAAATAATCTGGATTGTTCTTCAACCAAGCAGCGTGGAAGTAAAGACCTAAAGAAAACAATGCGGAAAGACAGCGAAATACCATTTTAACATCATTTTTTAAAAATCTTTTTTTAAAAGGAGTTGCGTATGTAGTACGAATTACAAAATCATATGGCATTTTACATTGTGTGTTCTGAAAAAATGCTCATTTTAGGCAACTCCTTTAATTTGGTTCATTTAAGAAAGAAAACGAAATACTCAAATTGAATTTGATTGATTTTTAAACTTACCTAGAGGTGCTCTGTTTTGTTCATAATGTCTGTCAAAGTTGTGGTTCAAAAAGTTGTAGAATTGTTCACCGGACAAGATGTTTGAGCAGGAATCAACCATAGCACAGCCTGGTAGGTATTCGTCATTGGTTGGATCTTCACGACGGTCAAGTTCGTTCATTACCATTTCCCAGACAGCATGCGAACGTGTTGGACAACTTTGTAAATTACCATGACAGCGATGTGGCATTTTGAAGTACATTGTGTATGGCCAAAGTGGTGGATTCGACAATGGAGCTGTTATGGTTGAATCATATAAGAAAGCTTGTTCTTCCATCATGGTAAATTGATTATTTCCGCCGACACGAAGGTATGGAGCCCGGACACCGACAACCGAATTATCGGTGATGTTTGCATACTTTTCAATAATAATTCTCATTCCAGCCATTTCCTTGGCCCAATCATCAACGGTGGCATTTGACCAGAAACGTTCATCATCATTGTGGCTGTTCCGTGTTTATGTATGTGTGTATGAGCGCGCGTTGAATATAGTAGTTCGAATATACGCAATAAAACATAGTGAAATCAAGCAAAAAAAAAAAACGAAAATTATTTTTTTCTTCTCGTTAACTGAATGTCTAGTTACATGGAATGGAGTGAATGCAGATCCAATGAAAAAAATTAAATCGATACGAAACGCTGCCGCATTATGACAACAATGTAAAAAAATGTAAGAAACAACACACTGAATAAGTGGTTTACTTTGATTGTGGCTGCACGTTCATATTCGCCTTTATGCTATGAACTGAATGCCCTAAATATGCAATCACATATATATTGGCTCTTGTGAACGTATTGAATCAAACGAGATACACAGCTATGAAGCTATCGAAAATGGAAAACATGTCGCCGTCTCTCGAAAACTGTATTCATCAGCGTGCTTATACATATATATAAATGTATATTTATATTTGGGTACGGCTTGTGCGATCGTTCGAAATCGACAAAAAAAATGAAATTTCATACAAGAAAAAAAAAATCAGCTATACTAGTGCTTTGGCTGGTACTTACGTAATTGAATGAACTGCAATTTCATGACCTTTGCGGTGAGTCTCTTGCACGGCTGAATAGTTTGTATATTTGTGCGATACAAAATATGTTGCCTTAATGTCACAGCCATTTGGATTTTTGCGCTTTCCATTGAAGATTTCTTTATAAAGTTCGATGTTATTGTTGTTAATAGCGTCATCGAATGTAATTGTAATCATCATTGGAACGTCTTTTGCTGGTAAATTGCCTGGAATTGTTGTGCCATCTTCTGAACAGAAACAATCGGGCAACACACAAACGGCTGGATCACATGGTGGAGCGCGGTTTGGATCATTGTCGATGTCTGGATTTTTGATTTAAAAAAAAATGAAGATAATACGAAACATAAAGAAAACCATTGATACACACGTCAACATCAATTGAAATAAGATTTGCTTTGAAAAATGTGTTTCGGTTTTATCATGACTTCATAGACACATTCAATAAATAAATAAAATTGAATATTTTCCAATGAAGCTATAAAAAGCAAAGACATGAATTAATGAAAACCATATTTGTAATAATATCTACGACGCGAAAGTTATTCAATCATAGTGAATTAGCTACAGCTAGTGTTTCTCGATATAACATGTGTATATAACAGTTGTATGATCATTTGATCATATCCAAAGCCGACGCCACCTCAACAAGTCGTCACTCTTCTTCCACAAACTAGAATCAAATTGTGTGCGTTTAAAATTTGAATTATGTACTCATATCAAATGCATCAAGTCACTTAAAAGTCATTGGCACTTAGAAGCTCATTGTTCAGTTGTTTACTCAATAGGAATACGATTTATAAAAAAATATTATTAAATTATACCTCCTCCTCCTCTCTTCCAAACATAAAAACAAGATTGAATTAAATTTTCAACGATGAGTTAGAAGTTGATGAGCATGCAAAATGGAGAACGAATTCAATTGGTCTCTTGTGTTTGAAATGAGTGAAAATTATTTGAAGGGTTTGGCGAACAAAACATTTTTAAAACACTTCAGTGCTCATTTATCGGCTCACACACTCAAAAATTGTTTAATTATTCATCACAAAAGAGTTAAGAGTTACTTCATCACATTCAGTCACGCGATCACATTCGCCAGATTTTTTTTTTCAAATGAAAAAAAAAGTACATGTTTTTTCCCCATATCTTACTTATTTTTACCAATTTGGTTTGATTATTCGTATGTTCCATCGTTTATAGAATATTATGCAAATTAAATTTGTTCTGGAAGTTGTATGAAAAGGGTAATAGTTTTTTTTTAATCATCGTTTGGATAGATCCAAGAGTAGAAATGCGTAAAGAAATATCATCAATCATAAATTAAACTGGTAACATGTATAAATAGCTAAAATTGGTCGGCTCGAGCATAAAGCAATGAAAATGAAAGAAAGAGTCACAAGAGGCAGAGAGAAAAAAGCGTAGAGTGAAATAAAAATATACGAAACACTTCAGAGAATTACAACGACGTCATTGTTCAATCAAAATAAACTGGTTTCGACTTCTTCGAATATTGCCGATTTATATTACTTTTTTTTCTTGTCCATTTTCAGGTAATTTCGTACACATTTTTGTATATTTCACGCGTGTCTGTGTTTAAAATGCACACACAAAATATCATTTGGATTGTATGTGCGAAACCAGTCAAAGTAGCGAAATACTCCAAACTTAAAATGCTATTAAATTTGCATAAAACCAAAAGTACTTTTTGAAATCTCTCTCTCTCTCTCTCTCTCTCTCTCTCTCTCTCTCTCTGTTTCTCTCTTACGCAGTCTCTGAGTTTGTGTGGATACTTAAATGACCAAAATGATATGGATAAAAATTGAGCGAAAATAACAACATAAGACGATGAAATCGGTGTTTAAGTAAGACGATTTCAATTCGAATTTTCTTTCGATTACAACAGAAAGAGCACTTTTACTCTCACACATTTTGAGCAGTATGTGAATATGTTTAATTTTTGTGTAATTCTTGACTGGGCACGGAAAAGCATTTTTTTTCCTTTTTCAACGAATCCATTTGAATTTTGAAACATTTTGTATATCGATGCGGAAAACATTTAACTTCCTTTCTGTATCTGCAAATAAAGTTCATGATCGAATAAAAAAAATATGCTAAATGACCAGCACACACATCAGCTGATTCAGTATAAAAATTTAGCACCGTTTTTTTCTTCTTTAAATAAATGCAAAAACAATTTAAGCTTGAAATATTCTCATCTTATCGGACTTTTACATTTTGCATGCGGTTACACCCACGATTGGAATTTCCTGCTCAGCAGCCAGTGCCATATACTTAAAGTCGTATGCAGTCACTTTCATTCGATTGTTTTGTAATAATGAGTTGGAATAAAAAAAAAACAAATTGAATGGCGCCAATAAACGTCAAGAAGGCGTCGCAGAGGAAAAAGCTTAAGAAGATGGAGATGATTACTGTGTATTATTCAATTTTGTTCAACAATATCGATTAACGAACAGACATGAAACTAATTCAGAAATTGATCGGAAAGTGTCTCTTATTTGTTTGGGTAATTTTATTTTTGAATGATTGTCATCATAATGATTTGCTAATAAAATACACACAAAAAAAACGATTTTCACTTTTTTTTTCAAATTCATTCATGTGATGTACAAAATGGATTTGACCACGATTTTGTTGAAAAGCATTCGTCTTTTAAAAATTCATTCAGACAACTAAACGTCAATACGTTTTGAAAGTTAATTTGAACAAAAGATAAAACAAACAACTTCTTAATCATGTTCAAAATGAGGATTCTGGAATATTTTTTTTTATTGAAAGTGACATTGAATTTTGTAAAAAAAAATTCCATTTAAATAATGGAGCGAATTCAGAAATAAAATTTGATGGAAGAGACCAAATAAAGAAAAAATATAATTAAAAATGCACATTTTTTCATGTCACTTGAAAAGAGCCCGTGACAAATATGACCGGCGGCTGTATGGGCTGTATCTATTTTTGGTATTAGGTTATACCTTGGCAATACTGTTTATCAACATCGGTGTATTCGTCAATCTCATTACTATTTTTGTTCGTGTTTTATTATTACTTAAATCAAGATCCGCAACAATGTCAAGTGTGATTTGGGTGGTTTTGTTTGTCGTTCACTTTCCCATTAAATCCAAATGAAATCCAACACGTTTCATTTAATGGTTGGTTAATTAACCAGCATAAGAAATGTCGTAGGTGACAATTAATATAATCAAATGTATCATTTTTGGGGCGATTGTTTTTATGGTCGCATTTAAAATGTAAAATGCTACATTATGAAAATTGATGAAGCGAAAAATCAATATCGATGTGATTGATTTGGTCCGCAAAATACAGAAATACAGATCTTTATTTTTTCGCTCTGTCTTCGTTTGACATATGCAAATGAATTCAATTGAAATATTATATTTGCGGACAGATTGACGTGAGTGACATATAGTAAAATTTGAAATTGAATATAAATCGTGGATGATTTATATCATATTCATCTCTTGAATATAGGTGTCATACTAAACCTTGACCTTTATAATTTTTTAATGTAAAATCGATACGAGAAAGTGTGAAGCACGACTTTTTTTTGTAAATATTTCACTCTCTCATTCTCTCAAGATAGATGGAGAGAGCGAATTTGAAAGTGAGCTTAACTCAATGTGATTTTAATTTTAAAAACACTTACCGCAGCTATTTTCATCGGAACCATCAGCACAATCCTTTTCACCGTTACAGAAAAGTCCACGTTCGATACAGTTGCCATCACCACAGGCTAGAAAACCATCTTGACACAATGGTTCGTCAGTATACAACAATGGTTTTACTTTACGTTCTTTATTCTTGAGTTTGCAATTTTTCACTGAATCTTTCCAGTCACATGTTTGTTTTTCAATGTCGAAATAAAGACCAGCCGGACAACGAATTGCTTGAAGACCCTATTGATTTCAAACGAAAAAAAAAATGCAAACAAAAAAACAAAAAAATGAATGACAAACAAAATGGGTTTTGTTTTAATTTGTAATTCGTGACCATGTCTTATGGCCAACGCTAACTTTATCTACTTCGACTATTTGATTCTCATCTCAATCGAATATTGTTGTTATTACTTAATTTGTTGTTAGTTTCTTAACACCTTCATTTGTGGTAATACACTTTCTCAATAAGATAAATTCAATTTCACTTACTGATGAGGTACATTGAATTACATCGCGACAGTTGTCACCTTCGCCAGAAACCAAACGAAACCATTCACCGGCATCTTTGCCTTTACATAATTCTTGTTCGAACGACTCATCTTTTTTCGTCGATGTTTCGTCTGATTGTCTCTTTGTTCGTGCGCCGTGTGCTGAAACGAAAAACAGTTTTTTTTGCAATCTTAGATTTGTGATGAATAAAAAAAAAAATACATTTGAATTTCTTAAGGAACCATTCTTTCATTGATGATTCAGCGCCCAACTATGATTAACAAAAATTAATGGTATCCTCAAGCGACTTGTTGCACATCTTCAGAATATTTATACCACCCAATAATGAGAATTGGTACATATTTTATATGGCATTCAACACATATCAAAATTGTATGCAAATGTGGTAACATCGACATTTCGACCGCACCTCAACATTACCTGTTTATGCCAATTATGTATTAAATTAGACGGTTATTAGATATAATTTTATTGTATTAAATATTTTTTTTTTGGATTGCTTTGTGCCTGGATCAGCCCACAAACGATGTCATATTCACAAAGGCATGTGACATTTTATCATCATTTCTGTTTTCACATTCAAATTGTGGTATTTTGAACTATTTCTAATGCTTAATTCCCATGTATACATTAACATAATGTCATTAAATGTTGTTAGTGTTATTTTTGTTTGGATGCTATGCAATCTATTCATATATTATAAACGGAATGCCTGCACATCAATGCCAAAGCACATGAAATCGATATGTTTTTTTTCTTCTGATTTTTCGATTTGATGAGTGCAAATGCAGACCATTTCCAACAACGAAATTTGTAGGTCAACACCATTTTTTTTTTTTTTGCATTGGCGACTTCTCTTCGTTTTTGGTAGATTTGGAACATGTACCGGAAACATTATGAAACTTGATTATAAGACAAGAATTCGCATCCAGTATTCGAACAAATAAATTATATAATCGTTTTCTTTCGTACTTGATTTGCATTTTAAAAGTGCTACTGATAAATTAAGATAGCACACGAATGTTTCGTTCGCACATGAAGCAACAAGTCTACATATTTTCATGTTTCGCCCGATTTCATTGTGCATTCTTTAGTCAGATTATATAAAAAAAAACTAGACGAGAATCGATTGAATTGCAGTGAAAATCCAGTTTTGGAATTTATGAAAACAACATCAATAACAACAGTAACAAAAGAAAAATAAGAGAGAAATAAATGATTAAAGCACGGCGTGTAAGCATATAAATACATTTCGCTTGTAGGAAAAGAAAACACGGGATGATAATTTACTTTGGTAATGTATTGAAAACGCGTTTCATTTTCATTTCTACAAATAGAATATTAATCGATCGTAGCATGAATTATGTGCTTCTATTGATCGTGAATTTAGCGCCATTGTAATGTACGTGTTTGCCGGAAAGAAAATGATTTACATTCATTGATTGTTGTACTTTTTCTCGTTTTATAAATACGATTAAAGTAATGATAATGTAAGGCACAACATTTTCATCTATATCATTTTGTATGTTATTTTTGACATCGAGATTTGAATAAAAAAGGAGTGTCTTCGAAATAGGCAAATGAAAATCATTATAATTTGTATGGATTTGTATGCAATGATCAGACGGAAGAAAGAGAATTTGCATGAAATATTCGTACGTCTTTTGAGGCATTCATCAATCGATGACACGCTAAAGCATAACATGAATCTTTCGTTTCCATCGATCCCATTTGGTCAAGCAATTTTACTAATATGTGCAATGTTAAAAATTAATTGTTAATGCAAAATGCGTACAAATTAGAAGCAAAAAAAAAAAACAAACACTACCACTTCTGGTGCGATTGAGTATAACGGCCTTTTTTCCGTTTGTTTTTTCTTTATTGTTTTTTAGAAACATGAAATGAATGCGCCTTCATTATGCATAATTAAGTTAATAGGTTATTATGGAAACTTTTGCATATTAAATTATGAATAATCTACTTCTTTCTTTCTTTCACATTCCATCTCTTTCATTTCTCTCTGTAACGTGGACCCGTATTGCTGTATGCTGTTTTCGTAGATAATGTTATGGGCAAACATGTTTTCTAATTCAAAATAACAACAACAGCAGCAACAACAATAAAAAACCCCATGCGCATACATACGTATTTCTATTACAAATATTGTTCAGCACTCACAACATTTATTAAATTTTCTCTAGACTTTGATTTGTTTATATGGTTTTGAACGCATACTCAATATGTACCGTAATCAATGACTCACTTGGATTGTAAATTAAAAGAGAAGCAACAAACAAATGAAAAAAAAAGAGCAACGATTGTATGAGCAAAAATTAATGGGCTGAAAGATGAAATTAAAAAAAAAAGAGTATATATGTGTATGTTGCTAAAACTCATATAACACTTACCAGAATGTGCAAGCACTGCAACCATCACACAAAATGCTATTGATTTCACCATAATTGATTATTTCCTTTTGATAATTAAGAAAAGAAAAATAAATTACTAAACAAAATGAATGTGATGCTGTAGTTTAAATAATAAAATATAAAAACGGCAACAACAATAGTAAAAACAATACATTTTCTTGTTGATTTGATGGTAAATTTTGGCAACAAAATGCCGAAATTGATTATTTTGAATTATAAATTTATCGAACACAAAGTATTTTCAATGAATTCACAAATGCCACTCTCATAAACTATCTATCAAATGTGAGTTCAATTTATCATTCCAATGAATGATAATGTTTTAAATGTCGAAAAGACATTTTTTATTTCATTTATATTCAAAATTGAATGAAGTATTTGAAAATCACAACGAACGGAACTGCGAATAAAAAAAAATTAAAATATTTATCGGTTAAAATAACGGAATATGCCGACATACTACAAAACATAGATTTGTCGGTAACAATCGAAGGTCGCACACACTTCTATTTCTTTTTATTAAATACAACTAGAAATTGTTTTGAAGACACACGGATTTTTTTGTTTTATTTATCTTTCGATATGGATTCATATCGGTTATGTGATTACAATATTCCGTATAAGTTTGAGTCTCGTTCTTGTCTGCAAATCGATATATAATTAGAATTATTATAAATATTGCTTTATTATTGTTGCCACAGCTTCTACTCTTTATATAACGTCTAAATCTTTAAATTGAAAGATTTGGTACTGATCAATGAATGCAAGCAAATGAAAAAAAAAAGCTTGCATAGAAATTTATATGTATGTGAATAATTAAATGGAAAGAAAAAGTGAACACTAACGGCGCTAATGTGATATGTGCCGACTTCCAATAAACGCAAGAACGTGTATGCATGGAAACAAGCTTTTATATGGCAACTCTTCGATGCGGAGAAATAAAAAATTGGTGGGATTTTAATGAACAGGTGGGATACACACCATTCAAAATACAAAAAAAAGGTAAGAATAAAAAAAAACAAAAACAACATAATACTCGGTTTCACTATGGCTTGTTACGTTGACTATGCTGCTGTCGCTTGATGGTGTTATGTCGCGTTCGTTTGGCATATCTATATCGTCGTCGGCCAAATGCATAACACATGCAAACACATACACACACACACAATTGCGAAAAGGAAAGAAAAAAACAACAACTAACAGGCCAAGAGAGCTCACAACAGCAACGTCAGCAACATACAACTCCTTTTCTCCTCCAAAATGCGTGCATGAAGGTGATAGAATCACAACTTTTGCGGTATCCAATTTGAATATGTTCAAATTTTTGTCATACAAACACTTGCTCACACACATACACACATATTTATATTGTTTCGATGCATTTATATGCCTAAATATTCAGGGATGGGTAGACGCATTCAATTGTTGCTTTCATTCGTTTTAATACATGTTTCAAAGAAAGGAGTGTCAAAAACGTCATCGATATGATGATATCGATATTGCACAAATTGAAAAATGTCTCAAACAAATCAATTTCAAAACTGCATGCAAACTGCTACATTTAAAAAAAAAGAAAGAAAACAACATGATGAAATTTTAAAAGCTTATGACATTTTGTTAAGGCAATTTGGAGATTCCGATGAATCAGACACTATTTAAAGTGTCATATGTGTATTATATCAGGTCATTTGGTGATAATCCCATTTTATATTACTGGTTTCTGTCACCAATTTAAACATATTGGTAATTTTTTTTTTTTGATGAAGGTATACATCCTACGATTCGCTTTCCTATTTGCCGGAGCTCAGGTGAAATTGCTGAAAATTGATTGAATAATGCAACAAAGGTAAATAACATCAATTGTTCATTAAATTTAAAATGGTTATATCTTGATCCATTGATGTGAGCAACAAAGGCAATTTGTGCGAGCACAAAACGACATACGTCACTAGGTTATCTTTGCGTACCAATACATTGAACAACATGTATATAGTGGTTTTGACCGTTTCCATGGTCTTACACATTCTTCAATTGAATTTGATGGATAATGGAGACTATTGACTGCATGTATTACAATTCCAATTCAAATGTTATGGAATCGTTAACGGTCAGACCGACGTTAACATCTTATCAAAATAATAATAATAAAAAATATATATGATTCAATGAATCTGAATTTGATATTCGTTTTAATTCAATCAATATCAGATCAACTTTTTTATAGAGTCCATCTCAATTTAATAATGGAACTACAAAATGGTTAAATACACATTTGACATATTCAAAGTAATTACTAATTAGATTTAACATAAAATTCGATTTATTTTGAATTAAGCATGTTTACAGTAGATTATTGTGGAAAACTGAATTACATATTATGATCAATGTTATAAATCAAACGGAGACGGTTTGTCGTTATCTTACTTATTCCCACTGGGTTTTTTTCGTCTTTTTGAACGTTTTTGAAATAATATATATAAAACTTACATCGCGTATTTAAAATAATACCATCTGCATGCATGGATACATCTAACGTTTAATTTTTGCCAAACAGTAGCCATTCAAATAAAGTGGAGACAAAGTGTTGATGCTCTGGATGTTTGAAAAAAAGCAAATATTCAGTTTTTTATATACATATCAGAAATGGTAACTTATTTGGCACGAAAATTGTGTCAAATGACTTTCATTCGTTCCATTTCAACTGGTGACAAAGCGCCAGAAAATTAAAAGAACGAAAAAAAAGAAACAATAAAAAGAAAACAAAAAGTTTGTTGTATAGCAAGAACTGCGGTGAACCCTTTCAGTAGTTT
The DNA here is from genome assembly GCF_009176525.2 of Contarinia nasturtii. Classification (NCBI taxonomy): domain Eukaryota; kingdom Metazoa; phylum Arthropoda; class Insecta; order Diptera; family Cecidomyiidae; genus Contarinia; species Contarinia nasturtii. The sequence continues at coordinate 4,995,465 of NW_022197544.1, forward strand.
AAAGCATATTGTTAACGCGACACAAACATGACATTCCCCAGTGGTTAGAGAACATTATTTGTGATATTCATTTTTATGATTTGAACGCAAACCGGGCACTTAGCTATGTGAATGCGTGCTGTGTGAATGTAATGAAAAACAAAACGACAACGGTAGACGAGAGAGAAAAAAAACACAACCAGCAGCAAGTGAATTCGTATGTTCTACTTGTCCTGCTGAGTTCAGTATGTAAGCGTTAACTTGCAAACACCATACGTTAATATACATGGTATGTATCGCATTTCAAATACATAGTCGAATTGCGATATAGCATCAAATATCGTTTAAGTATGATCCAGGAATATTGCCAAAACATTTATGTAAGTGAGAAATGGATATAGCCATACAGCACAAATATATGTGGATGGAAAAAAAAGCTTGCGCATATACACAGGTCACGTGTGGATTGGCGCTTGGATATGTTGTTAAATTAGAACTTGAAAATAAATGTGCTCAACGTATTTTATGTATAATATAAGCATGTTCGTATAACATCCCCCAATGCTTCGGAACGGGATTCGCAACAGTTAGTTGGTGGATTTAAAGGCGATCAGATCTGTTTGTATCGCTCATGCAAATTCGTGTTCATTGTTTCGTGGTCAAATCTAACTCGTTTACGATTTTGAAATACTTGTGAGAAAAGTACACGAGAATAGGCATAAAGTGGCCAGTGTGGCCACACAGCAAGTTACATTTCGTGACTGGAAAAGAAAATAAAAGTTTGTGTGCTTTCATATTTCCGTTTCGGTTGTGAAATTATTTAGATTGTAATAATAGTTCCATGCCTAACGTTAAAATACAGTCCAAATAAAATTTGCGTTGTGCATATTTATTTGTTATGCAAATCGAAATTAGCGTCGTTATTACATTGAAATGAGTAATTCTTTGGTCGTTTCTTTGTTTCTTTTGCCACCATAAAAAAACTTTATCGGAAACTCGATGAATTATTTTATTTGAGCCGTTTGTTGATTTTTTGTTTCTTCACAACTTCAGTGGGTTTTCCATAGTTTATTTTATTTTATTAAAATTTATCGCTCCATTTATTGATTACGCATAGAACAATTGATTTGTGTGCACTTGTGATGGCAGTGAAATTCAAATGTGATATTTTATTGTGATGGTCGGGTCTTATAATCAATGAACTTGAAAGTATCGTGAACCATGTTGCATTGACAATAAGTCGAATGAAAAAAAAAAGAAACGGATAACATAATAACAATATAATCGACGGTAATTGCACGTGGCCTTTGGCATTTGTTTTTCGAAAGACGAAGGCATGTAAATGGTCAAATAAAAATGAAATAGAAAAGAAAATCGATACCATAAACAATGACACTGAGTCTCTAGATTAAGATCAAATCAATAGTTCTTGTTTCTATTTAATCGCAAATGCTTCCATTTTGAATGTCATGACGAAAATGAAATTTGCTGATTCGTTGAAATATCCTTCGGATAGTTCGTGTGCAGATTAACCAAATGAGCAATGTAAGCGGCCTTTGTCCATTTTCGGTGTGTCCTTCCAAAAGTGCACTCTTACATTTTGTATTGCACCGAGCATTACAGAACAGCAGAGCATAATGTATGGCATATCACATGCATCGCAGATCCTATAATTATAATGTGGAAACATGCTGTATAAATTATCCATCGGAAAAGATTGGCCGCTGATTGCCATTGAATGTGCATTTTCATTGTGTTCTTTTTTCTCTTCTTCTTTTTCATTCCAAAGTTGCATGTCTGCGATCAACAGAGAGCTGCCCTCTGGCTGCGCTTAATGCAGTTCAAATAAAGGTTGAATGCTAACCTTTCTATTGAAAAAGAAAGTTTTTCCCGAGTCCTTGATATTGAACATTGCCAGCAAACCGAATTCTTTACCGTACGATTTCTTGACGTCGATTTCTAGTGCGCACAACCATTCTTGCATTTTCAAATATCCTTTTGATGTAAATAATTAATATTCGATTTGTCTTATGAAAATTGTGTAAAGCTCTTTATCTCTTCACGTTTTTCTTATTTCTCTCTGGCTTTCGCTCTTTCTTTCTCATTTCATTTTCACATGTGTATATAGTATGTGTAATTTTTTATACAACACGCAACCATCCACATACCTAATACTTTCCATCATGTTATTTACGTTTTCTCCGTATCTTAAAATTTGTATTTACAAATCACCGATACACTGCTCACCAACAATTGCTGTTTCCATTCAATCCACACAATCAAACCAACAAGAAAATATCACATTAATAATTGTTTGTATTTCGAATTGTGTTTGTGTGTGTGTTGAACATAGATATTATTGTGTGCATTTTCTTCGATTAGCGCGCCTTTATTTCAATTTCATTCGCATTCACTTTCGACCATTCGATTGGTCACACACAATATCATATGCCGGAATCGAATATAAAACGAAACGAAATGATACATTGTAAATGGCTAGAACAGACAATGTAATGCATTAAAAACACGCACTCATATACCATAGACATAGACACCGTCACCGACACAGACGTATACCAAAAAAATGCTCGCGGCAAAATAGTGAAAATACACCAAACCAAAGTTCAAAGAAAAAGTGTCTCGCTTTCAAGGTCTCATTCAGTAATCAAAGCTTTTGCGTGTAAACAAAACCGCTACACTCGAATTGGAAAGGAGAAAGAGATTCGCTTTTTGTTTGTATGGTAATTTAACCATTGGTGGCGTGTGCACATATGGCACATACATATTGCATACATCTTTATATGTACAGAATACATACACGCCATTTCCATCACTACACACAATATACAGACTTCTACATAATAAATCTAATATCAACAATGTTTTATGTGGATTTTTCATGAAAAATGCATGATCGTTAAATTGTAACGCAGAATGAATTAATTTTGAATGCAATCGCATTCAACATCCGTACACAATTCGGTTCAAAGCAAATGGTGCTGGCATTCGAAATGGAGCAAAATTGCTGAAGCATTCATATAAGATTTTCTTAATTATGCATTAAATTGTTTCGTTGCTCTTTGAATAAAAGAAAAAGAATCGTTTGCCTCCACACTTAACTTTACCATCAATTCTCTCTAGATCTGAATTGCTGGCGTCAGTATTGTTTCAGGAAAATGTTGCCTTTTTAGTTAGAAAAAATTGACGCTCACTCGAACGCAAGTGAAATTAAAGCATACTTCGACTTTTGGAATGATATCAAGTGAAAAAAGAACGTTAAATCTCATACAAAATGCAGGTAAGTGCAAACATTAACGTCATCAAAATGATTTTATTAGAGTCAAGGCTAATGTAAGTATTTCGATTTTGCGAACAGAAGCCCGAGAAACGACATGAATCGCGACTGAAAAATTTTTGGCGCTCACCAAAGACAACATCTACATCTGATGAATCTACCGGAGCCGAGAGCCCAACACATTTAAAAGGTCAAAAATTACAACAGCTCCAGCTGAGCCCCGTTCACAATAAACCCGCCTGTTCATTACCACTGCTGACCATTTGGCCCAGCCAAGTGAGAGATCATTTATTATTTACTAGATTTGATTGGATTAATTCAATTTATTGTACACACTACTTGATTGTTTGTTTCATTCCTTTCTTCTTTATTCGTCGGTATTTTTATTTGTTTGTTTGTGCTGTGGACAAAGGACTCACCGAACAATGTACGTGGTGAAGCAGATGGGCAAAGTTACGTTTTTGGAAGTTATGTGGACGAAAGCATTGAAAATGAGCGACGAGATTCTTCATTCAGCGATCATATGCATCGTGATTCGGGCATTGATTCGAGTCAGGCATCACCATCACCAAACACAGTCACATATCCGCGCTCACCAAGCGGATCACCAACACCATCATTAAACAATGGCAATAAGCCACGGCGACCTTCAAGTGCTCTTTTGCATCCAGACCATGCACGATTATTGCCGATTTTAAGTCGCAGCCCAAATTCACCAGATCAATCATCAACTGAAGATTTAACGGAGTATCGTGCCGAACTCAATCAACAATTTTATTTGGCCAGCCCAAGTATAACATCGTCAACAACATCAATAGCTGGATCCAGCAAGAGTCATCGGTAAATAGTATATTACAGACTAATTTCAATTCAATTGATTGAAATGTGATGGCATTTCTTTTAGGTATTGTGATGCATGGCTTCAACAAGAAAAAGATCCAAACCAAAGAAGACGATCTTCAACAATGACAAACCGTTATTCATTATTCGATGCATTGGACTTAGAATGTGCACTGTTGCGTGCGGCTGCTCGTGGTTCTGTTGGCCCATATTCGCTTAGCGAATCATTGCACAAATTAACATTCACTCAATCGCTTGCGTTTCCAGCATTGGCACGTGGCTTGGCCACAAAACAACGACGAACCGGCCAACAAAGCTCATCGAATCGGCCATCAAATTCGCATGAATCGTTGTTGAACACATTCGCCAAAGTTATAACGGCTCTAGTGCTTTTTGTAGTTAGCATTTTGGTCTTTCTCATTGTGTACAAGTTTGTGAGAACGTGAGGGTTACTTTTAACCCAAAAAAATGGGTTTATGTCATCGAATAACAATACATCAATAAGTTTTAATAATCTTTATCCTTTAAATAGTTCGTCATCAATAAATACATTTGAATGGCCACCATCCCGACCCTATGACACACAACTGAATTTGACTGAATCGCAAAATTATCGAAGTCCATTTCACGCATCCGCATTTTTGGCCAATGGAAAAATCACACACGGCTTTAATTTAAGGCATTTTAATTCAACACATCGTAAAATTAAGAGGTCATCGAAATGAACTGCAACAATAAGTATACAAAATTAGCCACTTTTTGGATCATCGATTGATTTTATAGTAGGTGTAACAAACACACATACACACACAGAGACACACACATTTTTATTCAACAATTTCGCACATTTTATGTGATGCGGTTTGAGCTGATTAACATGATACTTGAACGCTTTGTAATGCATCAATTTATGATGGCAGCGGAAATTCAATGGATTTGTGGCAGAAATTGTATTAAATGTCGAATTAAAATATAAAATTTAATACTTAACAAGAGACAAACACATATATAACCACAAGTTCGTTGAAAGAAAAATAATTTACAATACAAAAAAAAAAAACAAATTGAAAAAGATTGCTCTCCTAAAATGAATAAGGCCTCTTAACATATCGAAAACAGCGAATGTGTAATCAGTGCAGCCAGTGAATTTATTGAGTCAAAAACTATTTTATTGATAGTTTTAAAAATGCTTTTCTTTTATTAATGGATCTTTTTTTTTCTAAATCTTTTGAATTTGCCTCATGTCGATGGCACATCGGCATGTAAACGCTATTTTCTGCCTAATAGAATCAGCAGGAGGAAAAAATATTTATATTTAAATTTGTAACATATTGCATTTTAATGAAGTTGTGAATGCTTTAGCGAAGCATTTAGTTGGAAATTTTTGTACGAAGCCACAATTGCTTTATTCAATGCGCCATAAAGATTTTCTGATATTTGGTTTCAGTTTTTGAATAGTTCACAATTTCCATAATAAATGACGGTTATTTTAATGCTGCAATTTTAAATTTTAGACGCTGATGATTTTGGTTTTCGATATATAAAACTAACGTTACATTAATCAAATATTGAATAAGGTTAAAACAAAATTGTGATGCGGCCAAAATGATTAAGATAAATAAGAATTAAATAAAACTACAAAAAAAATTATATTACCTAAAAATAAGAAAATCTACTGCACAGCATATACGTATTAAATAAGAAATCAAACACTTCGCTTGGTTTATCAAACATATATATATTAATCACAACAAGCATTTTGTTTCTTCTCGCCTTAATATATTGACGCATTTTCTTTTTCAATTGGAAATATTTGTAAACATAAAAATAACCAATAGAGAAACAAAATTGAAATCAACATAGTATTACATTACACCGACAATCATTTTATGTGACTTACTCTCGTTCAGCAACATGGTTCAAATATGTTCGAACAAATTCTAGAATGAATCGCAATATGTCATCTGTTTATGAAGCAGTTGAAACTCATACAACATTCAGAACATGAGCTGCATGCACACATTTCAATGTTGTATTGTATGCGTTGCACGCGTAAGTTTCAATGTATTTATTCAAACCATGAAGTTTCAAGTTGGTGTTCAGCAAATAGTTCAATAAGATATACATAACTTGATCGTTATGAAAACAAACATGAACACAATGACATAAAAAAAGAATAGAAATTGCAAACTAACGAATCGATTCTAACTTTCAATTTTCAGTGCCTTCTTCTTTCCTTACAATTCAATATTCATTCAAATCAAAGAATTCGATTATCACCTTCTCAGAAGTGCTTTTATATTTGATGCCATTCAACGATGTTTGCCCATTAATAAAAAAGACAAACATTTCTAAGAAAGCGAAAAAGCATTCCTTTGATTTGAATCAATGTTTTGCAAGTAAAAACGCATCTCTGATATCTTTGACAATTTCCGATAAATTTTTTTTTGGTCTAAATTCTTTTATATATTCATAATTGGTGACTTTTTTAATAACTGTTTTCTAGTTTCTTATTTCTCATTCATAAGCTCAATAAAATCACTGTAACGAATGAATGTCGACACTAATTTTAGGGTTATGTATAAGTTTGAAACTTGAACCAAAACAACCAATTGAAGAAGACGATTATTTTTGTTATATATGATGTTTATTAACATCTTCTAACTGTGTTTTAATCGCCTTGTAACAAAGAATCGACTTGAATTAATACCTAATCTAAGTACATTCGATTGATACTATTCGAAATTAAACAGATTTTCGCTATCAATTTATGCAAATCTAATGAAGTTATTTAAACAACAACAACAACAAAACAATAAAGATAAAGAAAAACAAATTCACTCACCATATACTGCACGGCACTTGTAACAAAGAAAGAGTACAAACCGAAATTACCGTAGAATGGTTTATAATCAATTCAATATCGCAGACAATATTATTAATTGCCTATTTGAACAGAAATAGATATATTTTACATGTAGTAAGTTTAAATATGAGAAATAAAGTGAATTGTCACTCTCCTTGATTCAGCATTGATCGTTTTCATTCGAAATGCAACTATTTAATTTACTTATTTATAGAATGATGTACTTTATTTATCAAAAAAAAAATGTTTGGTACATTCTTATGCATAAATTTTTTTTAATTCTTTTTCTTTGTAGTGTGTGTTTCTTCTTTATATGATTTTATGTATGTTCGGGTTATTGTGAATGTATGTATGGAACAACAAGTTCGCATTTATTTAATTTTTCCTTATCAATCAGGATATGAATTAGAAGCGTGAATTGTATGGACGACGCATACGGCGTTTCGGGCCACCACGTTGTTGCTGCACTGGAGCTTGTTGTTGCGGAATAAAACCGCGATTTGGTGAACCAGAATTTTGCTGTTGCTGATAGTCTGGTTGATTCATTGAGCCTATAATAAATGTTGAATGTGTTGTATGAATAAAATGCTATTGGATTTTTCAACGGTTTTATTTGTTTGACGTACCATCTTGCCATACAATTGGTTGTGGTCTTCCGCGAATGGAACGACGACCGCGTTGATATGGTGATGGTGTACCTCGTCCTCGTGAGCTCCTATTTATAATAAATGGAAAGTAAAAATATTAATTAATCTCAATTTTTTTGGTTTAATTTTCAACACTATGGTCTACATACTTGAATATCTATGAAATGTTTAATATATAAAAAAAATATATATACCTGGTTTGATAGGTTGTGGCTACCTCGGCTTCACGACCTTCTTCTTCAGTCTAAAATAACACAAAAGTTATAAAAATTAATATTATTCAACAGAAAAAAATGCAGCAATTTGATTCGGCCATTTTGTTGAATGAATTTACCGCAACTGTTTCCGTGCCACCAGAGGTTTTTTCGCCTTCTGATGAAACACCATCAATTCCTTCCTCATTTTCAATGTCTTCTATTTCTTCAGACCCCTTATTTTCATCGGTTTCGGTAGTGGATGCATTGTCATCAGCAAATTCGGACACTTCTGAAAAAATAAAACAAATAAATATCATTTTGAAGTAAAGATATAATTGAAGCAGCATAGCAAAATATTTTGAGTGAGAGCGAGGACATGAATGCGAATGAAGAAAGAAGATATTTAGGTTTTGAGCGGTGTGGAATGGACTTTATTTCAAATGAAACAAAATACCGAATGATCGATAGAAAGACCAAAAGGAACTTCAACTGCATAAGACCGTCTGAAGACGGAATTTCAAAATAATTTTTTTTCTCGAAGCGACCAATCTTTGAAAAATACATAAATTGGATGCCAATCTTCAATTTGGAACAGTATGATCACATGAAAAATGTTGAAATTTTTTTTGGAAAATTTGAAATGTACAAATATGAATTTTCATTTTCTTATTACACTAAATGGAGCAGTAGAAGTGATAAATATTGAATAAATAAAATTACCTTCGGCGTCATCTGTAACCAATACTTGTGGAACGCTAGCCTCTGGAGCCGAACTTGTGCCAGCAATCGGTTCAACTTGAGCAACGGCTGGTGTTGCCGATGTACTGCTCGTTTCATTTGCAGATCCTGTATCACGTGGCGATTGTGATGGAATGGTAGAAACACTTCTTCCCGATTCATCCAATTGCGTTAGATCGATACGTGTGTCATCGATGCCATCGGTTGGTCGAGTTGCTGACTCGGCAAATGTGAAACGTGCTGCTGGCTGCTGATGTGCTTGATGCTATCAAGTATTAATAACATACATAAATTTTAATTAATTGTCTTTATCATTCACATATATTTAGTGATGAAATTTAAAAAAAAATTTTTTTGTAAAAGCGAACAATAAAATTGGTTTTGTGAATGTGTATGTGTGTGTGTGCCAAATGTTGATTAGAGAATTAAATGATCACTCACGTGTGGCTGTGGTGAACTAACAGCCTCACTAAAACCATCAGCTCTTCGTGGAACGTATAAAGTTGGTGTGCTTGGCACAATACTATCATCACCGGATTCTTCAAAACTAAGTATGATTGGTTGCTGTGGCTGTTGTTGGGGAGTGTTTTGTGTTGTTGCTTGTGACTGAGAATTCTGTTGAACGGGAGTTACTGGTGTCGATGCCTATTGAATAGAATGTCAACCAATTAAAATATGGTACTCAAAAGTGTATTTTATTCACAAACAAAAGAATCTAAACTACCTGCTGTTGACGTGATGGAGTTTGTGCAGCTTGACCTCTCCATGTTGATTGTGTTGAAGAACCGCTTGATCCAGCATCACTGGCGCTTATTGTTTGGATTTGTTGTGTCTCTTGTGGTTGAGATGTATTATCAGTATTCGCTAGATCAATCACGTTTTGCGCACTAGCTGCCGATGTTGAAGCATTCGGATTTGACTGATTTGGTTCGCTAGTTTCATCGACATCGACTTCATTGTTGTCCGATTGAAGAGTTTCAGCATACATATCGGTCGATTCACCTGTTATCGACAGATGATTTCCCAATAAATTAACTATTGTTAAAATAACCTAACAATTTGATGAAATTACGAAAATTACCTTGAGCCTCTTCAAATGGTTCAACATTATCACTTTCGTCTTCGAATTGAATTGTATCATCCGGTTCAACAGGGCCATCATCTGGCATTTCTTCGTCAGATTCCGAATCAACAATTAGTATATTTTCGTCATCTTGATCACGTTGAGATGATGTGGTCACCTATAAATAATGATTTTTTATAAAAAAAACTGTTTTTTTTTTTAATATTTTAATTTGATTTTACCTGATAGTCAACATCTAAGCATGACGATTCACTAACGCCTTGCGATGTGCTAGAACCAATTTGTATGCGAGTACGTTTGATTAGTGGTTTCTTTTGGCCATGATCCGATGAAATTTCATCGGTTGAATCGGTTTCATTGTCGCGTGGTCGCTTGTGTCCAGCTTGCGATGTGGTTACTGTATTACTTGTTGAAGTGGCACGATTGTGTGTACTCATGGTAATCGATTGACTTTGACTACTGGCCGATGTTGATGACGATGCAGACGTGCTGGCAGCGTGTAATTGATCGATAACCTGTTGTGGAGCAACAATATTTTGCGGAGCATTTTCATGTTGCCGAGGTGAAACTAATGCGACAGCTTGCTGTTGTACCGTCACTTGTGTGCTGGATGAAGAAGATGAGTCTTCAACACTTTCAGCTTCTTGCATATTTTCCGATGAATTTGATGCAACGGATTGTGTTGGATCGGACTTATCAATATTAGCACCTATAAATACCAAAATAAGAAATAAATAAATTTGCAATGAGCAGAGTAAACATGTGTGAACCAGAACAACACATTTATATGAAAATTTTGGAATTTGGGAAATGGAACAGTGTACACATTGTCTAATGCACACCAACTACACCAAATAAATACTCAAAAATAATTTGGTATAAAAAATTATTTCGTTTGCAAATCAACCTAATGAAAAGTGTACCACAATTTTGCCACATTGCAATTACGTTCGAAATGTCGAACTTACCCATTGGTGATACGGCAGCAACGACAATGGAAGCTGCTGAGCTGGTGGCGGGCATATAATCTGTGTGTGAGCTTGTTGTAGACATCACTTCACCGGCCATTCCACCACTGGCGCTGTGCACTTGTTGTGGTGGAACTAATGCTGTGACAGCACTACCGGATGAAGTTGATGAGCTACCATGAATCGAAGCTACGTTTGTTGTTTGGCTGGTGGGCAAAACGGCAACTGTGCGACTATTCTGAACAGACATTGGTCGAATGCTTGCCAAAGGTGTGTCTCCACCACGTGGTCGTGGTGTAACAGTGGCTGACTGGTTGCTCGGACCTGCCATGCCTGCTAACAAGATCGAGATAAATTGATTTCACTCATCGAAATCGATTCGGTTTAACCGAACACAGTTCAGTTTTTGAAAAAAAAAAAATAGAAAATAATTTTGTGTATAACATACCTGCCATCGGTTTAACGTTGGCTGTACGGGCCGCATCTGATGGACTCTTTTCAATCGCACCGCTGCTGGTTGTTGGTTTAGTCGCTTGTTGACCGCCAAATTGTCGATGTAATTGTGCCAGGCGTCCTTGCAATGTTTCATTTTCACGTGTTAAACGAGCAATTGTTTCTTTATTCTCTTTATCTTGATCGGCCAAATCTTTCATTCGATTATCATTTTGCGATTTTAAACTATCATTTTCGGTGCGAACCTGTTCAGAATTCACCAATTGTGTTTTTGTTGTCGTCAATTCACGTGCAATGTGTTTCTTCTCTTCCGTCAACGTTTGAATTGTATTGTTCAATTCACGAAGCGTATTTGAATGTTTTGTGTCCAATTCACCCAATTGTTTGGTGAGCGTATCGTTTTCACCGCGCAGTAATTCGTTTTGTTCTTGTTTTTCTGTAATCGATAGTTCAAGCTCTTTAATTGTATCGTTGAGTGTTTTATCGGTTTGCGATAGATTCGTATCACACAAGTCGGCTGCTTGTTGTTCAAGCGGACGTGCAGCTCTTTCAGCTAGAAGTGCATCGTGTTTTTGTTGTAATTCAAAGAATGAATCTTTGTATTTCTTGGCAATCTTACGGATTTGCATTTCATTGTACTTTGCTTTATTAAATTGAGCCTCTTTGTTGGTCAATTCTTCGACCATTTTCTTAATTTCATCGTCACGTTGCAGCAATGTATTCTTAATCTCAATAATTTCATTGGACATACGAGCATTGCTCTGTTTTACCGTCAAAATATCATCGGCCAGTTTCTTCTTTTCTTCGGTTACGCTGTGGTTGTTCTTTTGCAAGCTGGCCAATTCAATTTCGATGCGATTCTTTTCTTGTTTGATTTGCGTAAGTTCAGCATCGGCCTTTTCGATTTTTTCCTTTTCGGCCGTCAACATCTTTGCCAAATTTTCACGCTCATTTTGCATACGCTTGAATTCTTCGGGATTTTTATTGGAACGTTCAACCAAAGCATTGGCACGTTGACGCCACTGTAGCACTTCATTGCGCAATTTGGTATTTTCGCCAGTCAACTCCTCCGTTTTAGTTGTCAGTTCGCGGTTTTGCTCTTGCAATGGGAACACCTCGTTTTCGACTTTGTCATTGCGATCGGTTAAGTCTTTGATGCGATTCAACAATGAGTCACGTTCGTCACGTAGCATTCGATTACTATCTTGCATAGCGGTAAATGTTTCCAATTTACGTAGCACCTCCGTATATTTTGCCATTGTTAGTGGATTTTCCTCTTTGGTCGAAACATCTTTGCTCTTGGCATCAACTAGTTGCTTGACTTTATCTGAAATTATACCGTTACCATATTAGAGAAATGATGTTTGTGTAGATTCAAAAACAAAAAATATAAAAATGCTTACCGTTCAATAGCTTCAATTCGGCGGAGAGTCGAATGTTTTCGTTTCTCAATACGTCGACGTTGGCCAATGCCACATCCTTTTCAGCTCGCAAATATTTGATAATTGACATTAATTTTTCACGGCCATCATTATCAGTGATGGATCGATTGATGATTGAGTCATTTTGAGATTCATTCATGCTCACATCTTCGGCATTCGAGTCGTTTGCAGATTTGGCTGCAGTCAATGTGGAACTTAGCAATTGCAATTGGTCGTGCAATGCAACATTCTGTGAATTTAAGTCGTCCAATCGTTTTTCCAGCTCATGTTTGTCTTTTTCGAGTAGAGCACGTGCTGTTTCGTTGCCACTTTGCAGTTCTTGAAGTGCAGCAATTGCATCATCACGCTCGGCCGTCAATTTACTAATTTGGCACTCAACGTTGCTCAATTTTTGCTTGCATTCGGTGAACAAATGCAAATCGGATGTGTGCATTGTAATTGCTTGCGTGTACTTATCGTTGGTGGTCTTCAATTCGGCATTCAATGTGTTGACCTGATCACGTAGATCCCGCAATGCAATATTGCTCTTACTAATTTTTTCGTATGCTTCTTTGAGCTCTTGTTGAGTTTTTTTCAATTGATCAGAGCTATCAGTGTTGGTGAGTTGAGCATCAGTAATTTGTAGTTTAATTTCGGTTTCCAATTCTTCAACGCGTGATACAAGCTCTGACTCACGAGCTTTGGCCTCTTGTAGTTCTTGTTCGGTTTTGGTGCGATATTCATGGTATCGATCGCTTATCTCTTTGTGTTGAATTTCACTTTCTTTTGCAATTTTGGTGTATTGTTCGATGGTTTCATGGCAAGAATCAGCTTGAGCCTTCAAATGTTCGACTTCAATCAGGGCCATGTCCAATTTCACTTGCAAATCCTTGGCACGCTTGTTGGCCTTGGCAACCGGATTATCTTTAACATTCGGTGTAAGTGCTTCTTGTAATTTCTTACTCAATGTTTCCATTTGTTCGGTTTTTTGTGCCAATTGATCGCGCAAGTTTTTCAATTCGGTTTGTAATCGTTCAACTTCGGCCTTTTCTTCGGCAGCCTTTTCCAGTGCCGATTTGGTTTTACGCTCAAGGTCAGCAGTCAATTCACGGAAATGATCTTTTTCTTCTTGTAAATGACGACGCAATGCAGAACATTCACGAACCGTTTCATCTAGTCGCTGTTCAGCCCGAGCACGACCATCATTTTCCGATCGTTCAAGTTGACATTTCAATAATTCCAAATTATTCAAAACGATGTTTTGCTTTTGACGCTCATTGTACAATGCTTCGCGTTCCGATTGTAGGCGACTTTCGGTGTCACGAATTATTTCATATTGTTGCTTTAGATTTTTATTGCTCACCTCGGCAATCGACAATTTTTTCTGTGTATTGAACAGTTCTTCGCGTAAATATGCAATTGTTTGCTCTTGTTTTGAAATTGTGCTGTCGTAGACCTTATTACGCTCTTCGAGAGCCGATATTTGCTTCTTAAAATCGGACACATCGTTTTCGAGACTCTTGATTTTCTCCAGCTTAAATTCGTAATTGTTCTTGAGTTTGCAATTTGTTGTTGTCAATTCGCGCAATTCGTTACGCATCGAATTAAATTGATCGTTCATAATTTTATCGTTGGCCATTTTCTCTTTGCGATATTCATCATGTTCTTCTTTGTACGTTTGCAATTGTTTGGCTGATTCTTTAAGTTTTTCTTGAAATTCTAGCACCTATAGTTGCGTAGATTTATTTTGAGCGAGAAAGAGAAGAGAAGAGAAGAGAACAGAAAAGAGAAGAGTAAGTTTAATGTATGCATAAATAATAATTTTATATTCAATTTCAAAATGTCGTCGATTTACCTTTTTGTCAACATTCGGTGATTGAGCTTGTGTTCCGCTTGCCGATGATGCACTACTTGTTGAAGCTAACGGTGTTTCTTCGTCGTTGGTTTCCATATTTTCGGCGATTGAACCATCCATGCTAATGTTGAGAATTGGTTTGCCGACATCTTTCATAATTTCAAAGTACAACAACTTGTAGCGATCGCGTTGCTGGATATATTGTTGGATCATTTGGGCTTGGTGTCGTTGCTGGATTTCCATGTGTTCCAGTCGTTTTGTATAATCAGCAATCTTCGATTCATACGATGATTGATCGAAATTACTTTGTGTTTCTTCGATTTCTTCCAATTTGGTGCTCAAATCTCGTACCAACAACAATAATTTTTGGTTATTTTCTTGTAGCTCATCCATATTACCGAATGTAACCAATTTTTTGCTTATAACCTCGGCCGCTGACATATCAGAGCCAATGGATTGATCCGGTGCATCGGATACAATGCCACCACGAAGTTGTTCAACTTCTTTCAATAGGAAGCATACTTGTCGCGAGAGATCTGCTTGACCCGTTTTCAATCGCTTATTTTCACGTTCCAAATATGAATATTTGGATGTGACTTCTTGCAATTTCTCACGTTCGACTACACGTTCGGTGATCATATTGTCGAGTTGTTCACGAATCTGTGCATTTGCCTCAATCAATTTATCGTTTTCGATTTGTTGTTTATTGATGGCTGGTGCACGTTCTTCAATTTCTTGCAAAATCTCTTTCATTTGTATTTTCAATTTGGCATTTTCACGTCGCTCAGAGAGCAAACTTTCATTGGCTTTCACATATTCGGTGTAGATTTCGGTGAGTGTCATATTCGATTTAAGAATTTTGGATGTGGCCGCAGCTGATGGTGCAACACGTTCGATGACATGCTCAAGATTTTCTTCTTGTGCCGTTTTCAATAGATCGTTGGCATTCTTGAGTTCCGTGCGCAAATTTTCAATAATACTGTCCTTCTCTTTGAGCTCTTCACTGTGTTGTAGTGCATCTTCTTTGCATCTGGTTTCGAGCGTGCCATACTCTTCAACCGAATCAGATAACATTTTCTTCAAATCGGAAACGGCATTTGTTAATTCGTTCAAATGCTTCTTTGTATCTTCATTGTCATTCTTATAAATGTCAGCCAATTTGCTCTTGGCCAACAATTCGTTTTTATAACAATCGGCCATTTTCATGGCTTCATCAGCCTCTTCTTTACGTTTGGCCGACAACTCTTCAAGGCGATTCTGTAGCGTCTGATTGGATTCTTTTAAATGTGCAATCGAACTGTTACAAATGTTCAACTCTTCGATGCGTTCATTTAATTTTGCTTCGAGATCGAGTCGGGTGAATTGTTTTTCACGACGAATTGCCATCAATTCTTCCAAATTGCTCTGGTATGTTTCCGTTAGGCTGGCCAATTGTGATTGTAAAATGTTTTTGTCTTGTTCCATGCGTCGCTCTTTGTATTCAAGGCTTGCCTCTTTCGACTGAATTTCATCATATTTTGCAATTGCATCATATTTTGCATTGATGGCCGCTTGTAGTTGTTTTTCCAATTCACGGACATCACCTTTCAATCGGTCCGTTTCGGCCATTCGACTTTCCAAATTACTTTGCAACGCATCACGTTCATTGATTAAATTTTCCCGTTGTCGCTTATACTCGATGTTCTCAGTTTCAAATTTGGCAATCGACTTTTGCAAACGGGATACTTCAGCGCGGACTTCGTCCAATTGTTGGCGTAATTCAAGCGCATTTTGTTGGGACTTATCCAATTTGACTTCGTTGTCTTCATTTTTTGTAGTCAAATCTTGCACCAATTTTTCATATTCAACGGTCTTTTGAGCTGCCACAGAGAAAAACACAAGTAAAAAATTAAAAAAAAAACTCAAACCAAACCACACAGCCCTATTGAGTGCCCAATTCAATTTGGGTTATGTTAAATGTCATAAGAAAAAAAAAATGAAAATTGTAATCAAAAAATGTCATTCTATCTCCGCATACATTTGATGTTTAGAATGTTTCATTCCAATGGAAGAATGTAAAATGTGTTTTGAAATCAGAATTTTTATGAAGAAAAACATTTTAAGCAACATCTTGTTTGCTGTAATTTTATGATTTTTTTTTTGTTCATGCATTGGGTCACAACAAAAATGTCATTACTCTAGCAAAAATGTATGTGTGATATATGAACTAAATGACGACAGAAAAAAAAACACTTACAGTGTGTTCGTTGTAATGTTTCGTACAGTGCTTGTGTTGTCATAAATTCATCGAAACGATCTTCGAAGAATTTTTCGATTTTCTTCACTGTGTCTGGGGCAACTTTGTCAAGTTCCCGACGATTCAGTATTCTCGATAGAATTTTATTCGTCTCCCATTCCGGTTTGTCCATTTTGCTGGTTTCCAATGTTCTGTTCTCGATTGTATGAGAATTGGTTCGCCTTTTCAAGATGTATCACTTTTTTTCGTATCAAAAAAAATGTGTAAGATCTCTGGTTTTCCCAAAAATATGCTCGGAATGCACATCAAATTTCATTCCATTCGTTTAGATCGATACTCACTTTAATTTTATGCTCCGTTCAATAAAAATTCGTATCGCCCAAAATACTGTGTTGTTCGCACGAAACACACTTAACTCTCTACTTAGTTGCTTATTGAAATGCTCTTTTGTAAATGGCGACCGGCGGTAAAATGAAGTTAGCTAAAAAAAAACACCGACACACTGTCGCTTATTTTTGCATGTGTTGAAATGTTTTGTTTTCGCATGCACAGCATCGACAGATAGAGCCTGATGCAAACATTCACGCTTTGCGTCGGTAAGTGTGCGGCATATCTATTGCAAAAATTCCATAATAGCGTCTCGTTCACACGACGCAATGCAACAAAATAATACTATTTATTTAATGTATAAGCCTTATGTTTATCACTTTTCAAAAAATAATTCGCATCCAATTTTTTGTTTCGATTCACGAATATCATTTTTTAACAAAAAAATATTCGCTTTATTGGATTTTAGGTAATCATTTGGATATGTGTCGACCTCTATTTACTCAAATGTGAAAACACTTGACTGTGTGAAGGCTGGTTAAATAGACCACATTTTATTTGGTGTGTGAATTTATTGGTTTTACCAAAGAGGGCGCTTATCACACGGATATTTGAATAAGTTCAAAATTATATGTTTTATATTCAAAATAAATATGTTAAAATCCGATTTTTTATGTAATTTGCATCATTTTCCAAACAATATTTGAAATATTTTTCCCAAACGAAAATATTCCGGGAATTCTTAAAAAAAAAAGATTTACGTTTGTCTATCAATTAACAAAATTATTTGATTTAAAGAGGATTTAATGCTTTTTTCAAAATATATGGAACACATTTCATATATAATCGAATCGTAATGAATTGAGATATTCATGACATAAAAAATAAAACTGCACAATAACTTTAGAACGATTCTGTTGTTAAGCATTAATTTGATCAAACATGATGTTCCATTTCGAATCAACAGTGGTACCCCTCCGTTTACAAATCTATGACATAGAACAAGTATATGACATATGATGCGTTTATTTCAAGTGTGCTGTCAATCTTCGACAACAAAGTATTGTCGTGTGTGAGCGTCTGTGATATGTCATGTACAGGCATTTTTTGTTGTCTGTGTATCTGTATGGTGCACTATGAGCAATTGAATAACTTGTTTGCTCCTTTAGACAGCTTGGTCAACGGCTCTCTTTCTTCGTTCATGTTTTGTAGTATCCATTCGTTCGTCTTCTATACATTATAATTAGTTTCTTTTCGTTTAGTATTTTAGTAGAAATTGTGTTTTCGTTTTGAGGAGTTGTTGCTGTTCCCCCTCCTCAAAAATTTCAGTGTTCGCATTTTCGGTGTAAAAAGAATCTTTGTTTTCTCCGCTGAACACTTCTTCAATTCAAAAATTTTGCATGGATTCGATTAAATTTGTGATCATTCTATTTGAAAAAAAAGAACCATATAACATAACACTTTCAATCTGAAGAAGACGCGAGAGAAAGGGAGAGAGAGAGAGTGCGTGAAAAAATACAAACAATAGAATTCCCAGCAGTCGCACAAATAAACAAACCACAAAATGACAAAAGAAATTTATCACGAAGGATGGCTGATAAAGTCTCCACCAACAAAGCGCATATGGCGAGCTGTGAGTCACTATTATCGTTTTTTTCCCAAATACATATTCCATGTTTTTTTATTTTGCACATAACAAGCATACACACGACACATATATGTATGTAAAATATACATATATTTGGACTTTTGTTCTTCCGTTTTGTGTGCTCATTTAAATAACTAAATAATAAACGTACTGTACAATTAGCAAATGCTATCACATTAATTGCACAGTTTCTACGAATAAAATGGATTTTGAATAAGTGTGTTGGGTGTTTGTTCGGTTGATTTCAAGGTCTTTTTCTTTGCTATGCCATTTATTCTGCGAAAATTGTGTATGGAAATTTATGTTTGTTTATTTCTTTTTTTTTTTTTTTGCTTTCTCTCTTTTTCATGAATTTTAATCTAGGGGGTTAGACACAATGAATTCCAATGAATTGTCATATTACTAGATAGATTACTTGTACTAAAAATGTGAATACCGTGATTTCACTCCATATCATCGCCTAACGTTATCCAGATGAGCTGAAATATCCAGACGACAAAATCCAAATATATTGTCTGGTTAAAACGAAATGGAAAAAACTTAAAATCTTTATTACCGATATCAATTTGACATAATCTATCAAGTATTATGATAATTCATTGGAATTCATTCATTCTCTATTGTGTCTACCCCCTAGATTTGAATCAATGAATGCATTCAATGTATGTTCGTCTTAATTTCCTTATGTTTTCTTTACTTAATTTCTGTTTTTCCATTTCAAAAGCGTTGGAGAAGACGTTGGTTTACTCTAAAACAAGGCGAAATACCCGAACAATTTTGCCTCGAATATTACAAAGATCGTAGCTGTCGAAAATTAAAAGGTGTCATCGATTTAGATCAATGTGAACAAGTCGATTCAGGCTTGCAACTTGAACATCGTAAGCAAAAATTTCAATATATGTTTGATGTGAAAACACCACTGCGCACATATTATTTGGCGGCCAATTCGGAGGAAGACATGAACGCATGGGTCAATTGTATTTGTGAGGTGTGCAATTTGCAGGATTTATCAAAACCACAACAACAGGATACCGGCGACAATCGACATTGTAAGTTTTATATCATCTTTTTTTTACTCTCTTAAATATCGTCGAATTGGATAATTTAGTGTGAATTATTGTACGTAAAATAGATTATAATGTGACGTCGGAAGTAAGTGACAGTCAAGGCGCGACCAATCAATCATTGATGGTCAATTTGAAAACAACAAATTTATCTCCGATTAAATCATCAAATGCATCGGATCAAATTGCACTATTACACACAGCCGAACCGATCGACAATAATAATTCTGTTTATCAGAACTACGATCCAAAATGTCGTCATTCAACCTATGGCAATCGAGAGACATTAATTTGTGATGCACCATTGAACAAAAGTGGCGGCCATGGTCCAAAAGAAGATTATTATAATTTTACGGTAATAAAATGATGAAATGTTATACTAATCATAATAAGGTGAAATTCTAATCGAAATTACTTTCATATGGTTTGTAGGCAATTGCGAAAACAAGTCGCAATAAAAATTCAGATGAACCAGGACTATTTCGAAATCTATCGGCAAATCGTAAAATACCAGAAAATTTAAAATTGAGCAGCGTTTCTGATTTACAACCATCACAAACAAGTGGTTCGTCCGGACCGTATATTGCAATTGCTGATTGTATATCGGGCAGTCCCACAACACCACTTAATTCTCTCGATTCCAAATCATGTGATTCACGGCGAATTAATGCAAATATTCGATTGAATGTGGCCAACGAACAACCATACTCACCTAAACGCAATAACATTCAAACGGTATTGACATAGTTTTGTTTTTTTATTAACATATGAAATATGCGCTCAATTGTCAAAATTTTAAAAGATAAATAATTTCAATTGAGATATTTATTTCATTTCATCCAATATGTAATTTTATGCATTTTAACTGATTTTTTGTGCTTTCGACTTCACATTCGACCATCAATAAATGGTCGATAATGAATGAATTTGACCCAACAATTATTACCAGACACCACAAACACCGCAAAGCGGTAAATCTAGTCCAACCGATTCTGAAAGTGTTTTTACCGATGATGAAGATTGGATGCCGGCCAATCCGAATGATTCCACAAATGGCGGTAAATATTTATAGAGAAAAGAGGTTTTTTTATAAAAATGAATTTAAATTATTTATTAATGATTTTTTAAAAATGTTTTAGAACGTTGTATGAGACCATCGGAGAGTTCCGTCGAAAATGATTCGATCGTATTTACGTATGCTCAACGATTTTCAAAGTTGCCGGATGATGAAAGTTTGTCATGTAAACGTGGTAACTCCAAGAGGCCACTTCCAGTCGCCGGGCTTTTGTTGGAGAAAACCGATTCTGAGGAACAGAACAAAGAAGTGAATTCTTCAGACACAGAAAATGCATCACCAGCCATTGCCTATGGCCCGAAGGATATCAATTCGGTACGGTTTCTCTTCTTTTTTTTCGTAGCATAAGTGAATCTAAAAAGAAATGATTTCTGTTGAAAAATCTAATTGGATTTTGTATGTGTTTTGTACTCTAGTACGTTGACGAAAGTTATGATATTCCTCGTTCGCATCAATTGCGATACACAAAGCACAAGGAGAGCAATAATTATGAAAACTCCATGGATTTATGTTCAGGCGGTACAAGTGCGTCTATGCTTGAATTGGATGAAGGACGTTCGGGTGATAAAGTGGCCTTAAATACAGAGTTCATGTCATCGACCATGCCCAAGAAGCGTTCACATTTCTACACAAATGCTGCACCTGTCAAAGTCGAAGGCAACGTTTTTCGTTACGATTTTCATGAACAAGTAACTATACCATGACCATTTTCATAGAAAATTGTTGTTCATTGATATATATCTATATTTCAAAAAATAAGCAACCAGATGCTCCAGCAGTTGATCGAAAACTTAAACCCAAATTAAATCATGACGATAATGAGCCAAAAGTGGCAACTCCAAATATGATAAAAAGTGTGCCATCCATTGTTAAGTTATCACCAAATAAATCGAATGATTTAATACCGCCATGTATAGATCGCAAATTGAAGCCATCACCAACTCCGATCAAAGTAATTTAAAACGATTTATTTGACATTCAAACATTCATAATTATAATTTGATGTAATTTATTTACAGCTCGAAACGAGTACATTGCAACGACGAGGTGTTATGTCGGCAGCAACTGATGCCGAATTTCAGGGTGCATATAACAATGATCAGGTATCGAAAACACTTCCACGAAATTACAACAATTCATCATCATCATCATTATTGTCAACGGCGACCGTATCAGCAACGATGGTAACAAATCCAGCACCCGTGTCATCACCACAATGTGGCGGAGCCAATAGTCGCCAAACGGGTGTTCTTGAGTATTTCGATTTGGATCATTCGAATCCACCACCAATTTGTAACAATTCAAATACATCGGCAAGCACATCGAATCTCAATTCGCAGCCCATCGGTTCGGCATGGTCAAATAATCTATCGAATCGATTGAGCACCGTTAGTATTTCATCATCATCAGTATTTGGAAATCAAACTAATGCAAACGATGTAAATGTCGGTGGAAATACATTAAGTATTACATCAATTGGTGTTGGCGTGAATAATCCGCCAACGTCCAGTGGAATTGTTTATAAATCGGTGGACTTTATTAAAACAGAAGCATTTATGCGCACGAGACAGGATGCCGAAATGGCACGCGCCAAAAATCGATCAAAAGAATGAGAAGCGATTTTTATTTTTAGTTTTTATGTTTGCAAAACAGATTTTAGTGCATTAAATATTTTATAGCAGTGATCATACATAAATTGAATTTGGGTGCCTTGCAAGAAGATATATACATTTATAAATGTGTGTGTTTTATTCCAATTGAAAAATTTATCTTTTTAAGGAATATTTGATTCATAAATCATTTGATACAATGTTATTTTTTTACACTAATTTCCCAGATTTGAGTATTTTTTCGGTATTAAGCTTGAAATTGAATAGATAGCAAATTGATTGGACTGTCACAAGAAATGGACACCAATTTATTTTATATTCTTCCATACATTAAACATATATTTTATGCCTGTGAAAGATGAGCGATTATCAAATAAACGGAACATACATATAGATTGTATTTGTTTTTTTTTTATTCTTTAAACTATTTTTTTTATTGTCTGTGCATTATGTATACTGTCAATGAATCTGTGACTCTATAGTAATACTAAAAATGAATGCATCCCAAAGCAAACTAAATAGTTTCCAAAGTTATGCATTTTCGATTTGGTGGCATGGAAAATGTGGTTGATACTTTTGCACGATGTACAAATATATCTATAGTCGCAGAAAGGAATAACTGGGCGCGGTGATGTATATACTTGTAAAAACTACAATGCTTTTCGCGCACATTCCATTCATACAAAGATTTAACTACATACATTTATTTGCCGAGCAATGTTCGTAAGTGTTGGATTGTTAGCGAAAGGGGTAGTTGCACATAATCCATTCATTTCCTATTGCATCGTTTACCGTTGTGAAAGTGTGTTCGACTATCCATAGCGGCATCAAATATTTTTCAAGAAAAACTGGAAGTTAAAACATTCGTGCTCAAAGTAAGTTAAATATTTAAAAATAAAAATCCTTTCTGTTGTTGTTTATTTTCCTTCTAAATAGTATTTATTTTATATAAGATTAAAGTCGTTTCCAACAAATTTGCAATCGGTGTTAAATTTTACAAACTGTAGTTCATATAACAACACATTAGTAAATAGAAAATAGTAAAATCGCTCAATAAATGAGCCGGTGAATTGGTTTAGAATTGCAGCATTATAAAATATAACGTAGTGTATTACTCACATGTCGAGAGTCTCGAGACTCATGCACTCGACCCTTCACAATCCCGATTTTGTTGTGTTGATGGTTCGTTTTATTGATTTTATGTAGTAAACGTTTGCATAGCATTCGTTAGGATATTGAACTTTGTAATTCAATTATTTTGATTGTACACAGACGTCTAATATGGAAATCAGCGGTAAAGTTGCTCTTGTAACAGGTGGTGCAACGGGTCTTGGTCGTGCATTTTCGGAAGAATTACTACGTTATGGTGCAAAAGTGAGCATAAAGTTTTAACAAATAGTTAAAACATTTGAGAAATTGACTAATTTCAATGTTTCACCTTAATTTGTTTAGGTGTCAATTTGCGATTTGGATTCGGATGCCGGAGAGAATGCATGCGAAGAACTGGGCCAAAAGTATGGCAAAGATCGTGTACTATTTTGTCACGTCGATGTCACCGACTACGTACAATTCGAAGAGGGATTCCAAATGACAATTAGTGAATTTGATCGATTGGACATTGTGGTGAACAATGCCGAAATTATGAATGACAAATTTTGGGAGCTTGAGGTCGATGTTAATTTGGTGCGTATTATTTTCAAACATTTTCATGGTAATTAATGGCCAACTATTCGTTGATTTTATGTTAGAATGGAACCATACGCGGAATGTTGCTTGCATTACAATATTTGGGGAAAAATAAAGAAGGACATGGTGGCGTTGTTATTAATATTGGATCGGCACAATCCTTTCGGCCATCCATCTCTTTTTCCATTTATTGTGCTTCAAAGCACGCGATACTAGCGTTGTCGAAGTCTTGTGGCGTATGTATAAATTATCAAACATTTGATTAGACACTTGTTTTTTGTTTTGCGGTTTGATTTTTTTTTTGTTTTCATTCATTTTATAGGATGCATATCACTATAATATGACTGGAGTTCGTGTTATTGCACTGTGTCCAGGAATTTTGCATGATGCATCATCATCCACGTTTGCAGATCGATTCAAATCACCCAGCCATGAAAAGGCATGGCAACTTGACATGAAAGGACAAAGTCCACAAAAGTAGGGGATCAATTTGTTTTTTTTTTTTTTAATTTTTCGATTGAATCAGTCGTTCGTACAATATATGTATACTTTGAAACAATTCTAGATGTGAGCACGTAGCCAAAGGCTTGATCTCGATTATCAAAGATGGCAAAAGTGGTTCAGTTTGGTAAACATTAAACATTAAACACCAGTAAATATTATAATTATGAATAATTATTTGTAGGTTAATTGCCAATGAGAAACCACCAAAAGAAGTTCCTTATTCAAGTGTAACAATATGAATTCAAGAGAAATCAATATCACTATCATAATGTATCGAAACCGCATCCATTCATGTAACACCCTTGTCATTCAGCATGTGCATTTCATATCGTGGAATTGATAAAACAACTGGCGCGTTAATTCCGCTTTTTAATCAAAATAATTTCGCGCTAAATTGCTATACTAAATAGAAGTAAATTAATGTGTTTTTAAACATAAACATCAATGCAGCTATCTATACTTTGAATTCACTCATGTAGATAAATAAAAACAAAACTATCCAATCATAGAATTTCATTGATTTTATATTGAACATATTTGATTTTTTTTTTTCATAGACAATTTTATCATTTTGATTTTCGAAATTGTTATAATCAATTTACTTAGTTCTCTTATGATTTTTTTTTTTTTTGCATTTTGAGTCAGAGAAACGGAACAATAAAAGTCTATATTAAAATACATTTGTGTGTGGTGTACTTTCTTGTTTTGTAATAAATGTCACTTTTTTCATTGCTGGGCAAAATACACTTCTTTTTATATTCCTGCCTTTCATTTCCAACTTTTTTATATATCGTTTATTTTCTTTTGTTTTTTTTTTTTTTTTTTTTTTTTGTTTCAGTACAGATTATTTATCTTCTAAAATTAGCAAAAGAAATAAAGATCAAAATCATTTTTTAATGTACAATTTAAATCAAAGAAAAATGGTCTACCACATTGTGTAGATTTTATGTGCTTAAGAAAATTGGACAAAAAAAAATAATAATAATAAAGAGAATAAATTTGCAAGTAAGGGAGTTATAACATTGTTGGATATGATTTATCGAGAGAATTCTGGTCAATTCTATTGGAATTATCATGTGTATAGTTGTCAATGAGTTTATATGTTTTGTGTTTGTGTGTGTTTCCTTATTTTATGTGTGTTTAGTTGTTGACGCAATCTGTTTGGGCCTCTTCCACTTATATAACTAAACCGAAACTTGTTATAGCTCACAATTGGTTGCAATTGACGATGGCTTTTTATGTTGAAATCAACTGAACCACAAAAAAAAAATGACAAAGTAATGAATAAGTAATTTCAATTTTGAAAATTTTCGTAGCTAATACATACCGATTTCACCGTCGTTTTGATGAATTCTTTTTTGTGTGACAGATCAAAGTCGGGATATTTTGAATACACATGTCGGCAAACTGTTTTCATTGTGATCTCTTCTAAATTCGCTTTGTCCAGGATTTCTTTGACGATTTTCTTTATTTCATCATCCTAACGGCATGGAAATACACATCGAAAGAAACGTTGTAAATATTTGGGTAAATTGTTAATAATAGTTATAAATAATACCGTTGGCGGCGATGGCTTCGCTTTCTTCGACAATGGTTCATCGTCTTCAGATTCATTCTCTCCGCTACTTTCTTCTTTTAGCGTCTTTGTTGCGGCCGCTGCGCGTTTTGAACGTTGCGGTGTGCTTTTATTATTAGCATTATTCTTTGTGGGCGCTTTTCGTTTTGGCGACTCCTAATGCGACACAATTCAATTTCAAAATTATCAATTTTATGTAAGAAACTAATTTGAATTAAATACAATAATATTCTATGAATATTAATTTGAACACTAACCTCACTTTGGTCGCTTTCAGGTTCAGACGCTTCCTCTTCTTCATCTTCACTCACTTCCGATTCAGTTTCCTTTGCTTTGCGACCTCGACCACGTGTTGGTGCACTACGACCACGTGGTGGTGGTGGTGCCACTTTCTTTTTCTTCGGCTCATCGCTGTAATCATCGTCCGATGTCGGCGATGATTCTTCTTCTTCTGAAGTGGATCGGCGACGACGTGCACTGCGTCGGCTTCCTGGTCGACCGCGTGCAGAAAATCGTGCACCTTTCTTTCCTGCATCCGAATCACCCGATCCAGATGGATTATACTAAAAATGTGACGAGCAAAATTTATAATTTTATTTAAAAATATATATATATATATATATGATTTATTTTATTATTAAATGTTTTATGAATATGCATATCTTGTCACTCACATCAGATCCACTATCAGAATCATCACGTCTACGTTTCACTGGTTTACTACGATTCACCGATTTTTCCTCTTCGTCCGAGCTACTAGAATACTCGACATACGTTGCCGAAGTATCTAAAAGCAAAGATTATGAACACGGATTTGTCATCATCACATAATATACACCAAAGTAAAAAAATAAAAATAAAAAATGTATACCTTTGCCACGTCCAGCTGTTGATCGACGTGGTCGACCAGTTTTTGAAACATTTCGAGAAGTACCACGTCCTTTCGGCCTTGGTTTTTCTGGTTCCTCGTCTTCCTCTTCTGTTCCATTCGAGATGAAATTTTTTGGACAAAACATATTGATTGATTAGTCCATTGTCCGAAATATTAGACATATTAAAATGCATTTACCTTCTTCAACCTCTTCTTCCTCGTCATCTTCATCTTCGTCATCAGTTGGCGCATCAATTTTGTGTGGTGCAATCAGAAATTCGCATATCCGCTGACAAATGGCATCTTTTGGTCCTTTTTTATCCAATTGTAGACCTTCACATACAGCTTTTAATTTGGCCAGCTCAAGCTTTTGTGTGGAATCCAAACGCTTTTTGAAATCAGTGGAATCAATGTCAAAATCGAAACCATCAAATTGCCGGAGATTTTTCTTCAGCACATTCGTTTTACCAACTGATTGAAAGCAAATCTATCGGAGATAATTTAGATAGATTGCCATTAATTTATGTCATATCTTGTACATATGCTTAGAGGTATTTATTAAATAAAAAAACAATTGATGTGTCGAAATTTTGAGAACGAAGCCAAATATATGAATCAATAAAATCAAGCAAATGTAGAGAGTGCACACAAACATACCTGGTATAGAGTTTGCAATCCATCTATTCGTGTGTTGGTAATGTATTTTTCAATTTTTGGAATTTCACCCAATGGGGTTCCATCTTTTCCGGCATCGGCCGAATCATCGTTGGACTTTTTTGCATTCTTATCCGTATCATCATTCGGCTTGGATGAATTCACTGTTGCTTTTGTATTCCCTGCGAAAAGCACGAATAAAACACGGTAAACAATAAACGATAATTTTATGAAATCCGAAAATTAAAACGAAATGTCCAGAAATATTGGTACGAACCTGCTTTTTCAGATTTGTTATTGACCGAATTATTTTCAACGCTGCTTGCGTTGGACTTATCATTTTCAGTGGCATCGGCCTTCTTATCGTCCACCTACGGAACACCAAAATCATTCATGATTAATCAATGCAAAAACGGACAACAAAACAAAATACACAAACAATAGGGACTACAATCAAATTGCAATACCATTTTCATATTGATATGACTGTTGTTTATTTGTTTATTTTTTTTTTTTTTTGTAAATATATATTCTCAAACACATTCCACCACATTCAAGACTGAATGAAAGCGTTAAAACATTTTTAAACATAAATTATTAAGAATTACATTGTTGCATAGATGCAACATAGCAAGCTATTTGTGCGGCATTTTTTTTATCGAATTGCAAATCACATCAATGCTTCTGAGCATAAGTTTAATTCTTCAACCGAATTTGTAATAATAACTCTTGTTGATACTGTCCGTGTGTATGGCGCTAATGCGTGTGCAAATGGCCGTGTATATGTGAAATGGGAACTATATTTTTTCTTTTTCGATTTGTTTTCTGTTTAATTAAATCACATAAACATAAAAATAAACGCCATATTGTTATGAGATATAGATATGCGTATAGTTACAGTGAAAAGCCGCGTCAAAAATTTGTTTTTGATTTCTTAAAAATGTCTACATTAACTTAGTCGAAAATTATTAAGAAAAAAATGTCGATAAAAAAAATGGCACTTCAAACAAATGCTAATGAATTTTTAGATATTTTTCGTTCATATTATTACATCGGCTACACACTCCAACAGGAGTAGAAACAGCGGGAACATTGCATTCGCGCGAAGAATTTGAACCGCAATGGTACACGTATACAAAAAAAATTCTGCGCCGCAAAAAAGGACATGCTGAGATTTTTTCTCACAAATTCATTCTTATCCGGCAAATAGAAGCGTTCGACTCTGACGCTTAATATTTACTTCGTGGAAATTGTCATTTTCAATTAAATGTCATGTTTTTCTTAAATTTTGATAAATTTTTTGGAAATTCAATTGATACTTTAAAATAATGATTATTGTTATACATACCACCGTTTCGTCTGAATTCTTTGCATTTTCCGACATATTTTATTTCTTCTCTTTTATCGTACGCAATTGTATTTGACTTTATGCACACACACTTTTATTGTTTTTTTTTCTTTGCTCTTGTAATTTCTAACACAATTGATATTTCACAGAAATTCTGCGTTTCAATCGATTTTTGGAAAAAAAATTCCAACCGAAAAAAAATGTTTTGTGGAAAAACAACCAATTTACACCGAAAATGTTGTGTGTATTTTTTTTTTTCGTTTGGTTTTGTCGTTTGCCTACTTCTCTCCACCTCTTGTATTTATTTTCAATTTGCGACTCTCTCTATTTTGTATTATGTGTATGTCGCTTGTCACCGCATTTACTTCGTTCGCCGCTGACTTTAAGCCAACATTTTACACACCGACGTACATAAATGCGACACACAACTCTTGATGATGATGTTAAATACACATAAAGCAGCCCAAGCGTGTATACACACAATTCCTAATAGAATATGGCTCTCTCTCTCTTAATAACGCGCGTCTAATGCACGGTACTGGACGTCAGACGTCTGTCTTTTTTCTATGGTAATGAGGCAAAACAAACACATTTCAGACGAATTTGAATTCTGACATTGCAGTCCATCGCAAAGCATTGCATACAATTTTAATAATGAAATGAGTTTTCAAATTTTTTATTTCGAATTTTTTTCAAATTATTGATTTAATTTGGAGATATCTTTTTTTTCATTGTCTCAATCAATTTGTTTATTCCGAATTAAATTTTTCCAGTCAATAACGTTTGATATTTAAGCATCGTTTCGATTGATAGTGAGGCATTTGTGAGAAGCACTGTCACGCGCCATTTTTCTCACTCTCACATCTTACATATGAGCGTGTATGTGTGAGTTTATATGTGTATGTGATACATGTTGAAGTGTTGCCGCCGAAAAAAAAAACACACACACACATACATCTCAATGCTAATGAGTTGGTATCTTTTGGTTGCTGTTGTGATATGATTTAGAAATAGCAAAGACTTTTCATATACACGCGTATGTACGCACACCAGACCGAATAAAAGGGAAAAAAGTCGGTCGGCCATATTGTACTTGGTAGTTCTTCTTCTTTTTCTAAAACTTGAACAAAGTTACTCTACAGCAAGAGAGCAGTGAAAAAAAACAGTGGCAAAAGTTGTAAAAGCCGTGTGTCAGCAATCTCAACGTACAATCAATTGAAACAAATCAAAATTCAAATTGAATTCAATTGAAATTATATTCAATAAAACAAGTGTATTTTATACATTCCAAATAAGTGAAAATCTATAAAAAAAAATTGAGAAGTAATCCGAACGGGTAGGTGTCAGTGAACTCGTTTTTTTCACATAATTAATTGATCAGACCTTTTCTAAAGA
The DNA here is from genome assembly GCF_009176525.2 of Contarinia nasturtii. NCBI lineage: Eukaryota > Metazoa > Arthropoda > Insecta > Diptera > Cecidomyiidae > Contarinia > Contarinia nasturtii. Next base: position 5,025,802 of record NW_022197544.1, read on the forward strand.
AAATCACGCTATACATTTTGAATAGGCAACAGTTTTTTTTAACATAAAATCATTAAAAATGGGTGACTATTCATCTCTCGGACAACAATCACAGAACTTTAGCCAATCGACAGCATTTGCTGCTGCGCTACAACGAGCAAAACAGGTATGACATTTTTAACTCATTAGTTATTAATATGTACAAAATTGGATTTGAAAGCCATCAAGACATTTCGTAGCATTAAAAACAGACACGAAATATTGAAGAAAAAAACACTGATTCTTAATTATGCAAGGTGCTATTGAATAATATCTTATTTAAACGATTTTACGATTACAAAAGATTGCAGCCAAAATTCATCCCAGTGCTGGTGGAAATGCGAATAATAATATGGGAAGTGGTGGTGGTGGCGGCGGCGGCGGTGGTATGGTCGGTCTAGGAAAACGTTCTATTGACTCAGATGGATCAGGTAATTTCAATGCTCATTTTCAACAAAATTAAAACTTGAGAAATAATGCATATTTTCATGTCATGTAGAGCCCGAATGTAAGAAGATAAACACCGGATACCAGTCGCCAAACTCAAATATGCCAGCAATGCAGGCCGTCCAACAAGTAAGTGTGAGGACATTTTCTATTATTTATGATTTTGACAATAGAAACTGAATGAATTTATTTGGGTGTAAACTTCGAACTGTGTTTATTAGTTTACGATTGAACGCATTCATTCGTTCAAAACGAAGAGAAAATTAAATTCAGATCACAATCTAAATGACTTGCTTGATGATATTTAAAAAAAATAAAATATAGGCTGCAGCAGTGGCGGCAAGACTTGCACAAAGTATTGGACATTCGGTCAATGAAGAAGTTAAAGTTCCAGAAAAAGTGGCACCAATTCTTAGCGGACGATGTGGCAACGATGACGATTTGAAAAACATCCAAGCACAATCAAACTGCAAAATCACATTCTCCAGAGATTCAGGTTCATATTATAAACAAAAATGATTTCACATTGATTGCAATTGGATAAAATTTTATTTTTTTTTAAACCAAATGTTCGATACTCTAGATCGAATTTGCACTTTGAATGGTCAAAAGGAATCGGTGAACCATGCCAAAGATTTAATAAATAAATTATGCAACGAACACAATGCTGGTGGCAGTGTTGAAACGATTAGTTGTATTTTGGTGCCACCAGCTGGCGCAAATGGCTATCCACCGTATCAAGAAATTATGGTTCCAGGCTCAAAAGTCGGTTTGGTCATTGGCAAAGGTGGCGAAACAATAAAAATGCTTCAAGAGAAAACCGGCGCAAAAATGGTCATCATTCAGGATGGTCCCGGACAAGAACTCGTAATAAATAGATTTCAATAAAAAATATAATTCCAAATGAAAAATGTCAAAAATTCTCACAATCACTTCTTATCTTCTTCGTTGTTGTCTGTGCACAGGAAAAACCATTAAGGATCTCCGGCGAACCGGCAAAAGTTGATCATGCCAAACAGCTTGTGTTTGACTTGATTTTAGATAAAGATGCATTCAACAGTAATAGTCGTCCAAATTTCAATTCGGGTAATGGCGCACCGGCGGGCGGTGAACAAGCCGAAGTGTTTGTGCCAAAAACGGCTGTTGGTGTGGTAATTGGCAAAGGTGGCGAAATGATTAAGAAAATACAAGGCGAAACTGGCTGCAAATTGCAGTTCATTCAAGGCAAAGGCGACGGACCCGGCGATCGTCGTTGTATTATTTCAGGTACAAAACAACAAGTTGAAGACGCAAAGCGAACAATTGAAGAGCTTATCGAAAGTGTTATGGTAAGTTAATTTGGTTTCTAGATCCACATTTCCAAAAAAAAGTCGAATTAAAAATGAGGTTTAAAGAGGAAATGAAATCAATTTTCAAATGTTATCAATTTTTTTGTACGCTCAATAGCGAAGTAATCAAAACAACCAGAATCGCAACAATCCAAATCAAAATATGACAAACAGTAACTATGGATATGGTACAGATGCAAGTCAACAGCCAATGCGCGAAGAGGTATCATTTGCCGTTCCGGCATCAAAATGTGGCATTGTCATTGGACGTGGTGGCGAAACAATTAAATTAATCAATCAACAATCGGGTGCATTCTGTGAAATGGACCGAAGCGCAATCAATCCACCAAATGAAAAAATGTTTAAAATGCGCGGCACAGCTGAACAAATTGAGCACGCTCGCCAATTAATTTCCGAAAAAATCGGCGTTGAAATTAATATTTTGAGTACACGACAAATTGGTGGTGGCGGAGCCGGTGGTAATTCAGGACAATATGGAATGCAACCAAATAATCCAGCAAATATGTACAATCAACAACAGCAGCAGCAACAACAACAACAGCAATGGGGTGGCTATCAACAGATGTGGGATCAATCTCAACAACAAATGGCAGTTGGCGCAGGTGCACCAGACTATTCAGCACAATGGATCGAATATTATAAGTGAGTTTAAATAAAATATTATATCCAAATGCAAATGCAAATATATGTAATGTGTCATTTAAAATACAGGTCAATTGGGCTACATCGTGAGGCCGAAATGATTGAATCACAATTGAAAATGAAACAAGGTGGTGGTCAAATGGCTATGCCATCAGGTAATTCAATAAATTGATTTATAATCAGAGCCGCACTTCTGCTTCTACTGATAATTGAAAGACGTGATTTCGTTCAACAATAAAATCGTATCAATATTATTAATTTAGCAAATGGCAATGCTCAGTCAATGGCCGTGGCTTCGGCACAGCAACAAGCTCAAGTTGGTAGCGGTCAGCAAGACTACAGCAAACAATGGGCTGAATATTACAGAAGCATTGGTAAAATGGATGAAGCCGAAGCTATTGAAAACCAGATTAAAACAAAGGTAAAATAATGAGAATTTTCGAGAAAAACACAGCAATCGATGTTTTAAATACAATTTTACGAATTGTAAATTGGTTTGATTTTTGTGCTGTCTACAGGGCCCAACTGGACAATCACCATCAAATGTACCAGGACAAAATGCTACATCAAATAGCGTGCCCAATTATCCGGGGGCTCAACAACCGATGGCAGGAAACTATAATCAATATGCTCAATACTATGCTGGAGCGACGGCAAATCAAGGTAATTATGGTGCTGGCCAGCCATACAATGCATATGGAGCCGCTTATCCGGGTCAACAGCAGCCACCAAATCAGGCACAGTCTCAACCTACCAACGAAAAGAAATAAATATTCTCTACTCAACTCTCCGGTCGCATGCTGTGCTCATCATCAATTGGGCTTATTGGCGTACACAACATACGAGTGAGTACACAATATCATCTAAATTTATCGAAATTTCTGTTTGCTTGGCCAAATTTGTTTCTCTATTTCAATTTATCTTTATTTATTCGTGAAATATCTACAAATACAATGTTGGTTTGCGCATTTACCCTTTCAAATAAAACAAAAACAACAACAAAATATACATTATAAAGTGTATTGATACATTTATTTAAACAAAATCGTATATTTTAACTGTGAAAATAATTTGGTTTTATTTTGATTACACTCAATTTTCATTCCACATAATATATCATAAACAACAAATTATTTGCCCTTTTAAAGGATAATCACATTTACACTCTTAGATATATTACAATATTGCATCGAACAAACAAATTTTTCTTATTTTTGAAAAAACAGCAAATTACAATTTACATTCAAGTAGCATTTTCTTACACTAAATCAATCTCTTTTTTTTTTTAATTACATTTGCATAATTGATTTGAAGAACAAATATTTCAACAAAAAAGACAAAATTTAAAATTTATCTCTTTGACAGCACTTTGTTTGGAACGAAGACCAGGTGCTTACCACTTTTTATTTTCTTCTCTTCATTTTATTGAACAAAATGTTGTCATTGAGACTTATTTTATGCACTTACACCAAAAAAAAAAAATCACTCATATATAAATCATTTATTTCTTACTTCTCTTATTTATTTTATTTTTATTACTATTTTTTTTGCAAACCAAAAAAAATTCACTTGAATAACCAACATATATATTGCTTTTATTCACGCTATCAGCATCCATATGAATAAATAATATAAGATTGTTTTTTTTTTTCATTTGTCAACTTTTTTTTTTATTTGATCTCACTTTGCCATTTTACTACATTATTTGGACTTAAGCATTTATGAAATATTCAATCATAACATTCTTTTTTATTTAACCAAAAATGAATTTGTCTCGTTAACTTTTCTTTTTGCAGAAATACTTTACGATCTATATTATCTGTGTAATCAAAGCAAAAAAAAAATATCATATGAAATAAAATATAAAAATGTGGACGATTTTAGTGAGAAAAAAATGAAATCTGACGGAAATGAATGAAATGATAATCTACGATTTTTAAATTTCGTGTGTATATGTGTACGTGTAGCATACAATTTTATAAAATATAATAGAGTAAAAAAATACAAATAAAAACGATGCGAGCAAGTAACGGGGAGAGAAAGGGAGAATGAAAGATGTCAAGGAGGCGATATAACGTATTCAATAATAAAATTTAAAAAAAAATCTATTGAGAAAATGAAACTATGAAATGTAAATCTCAAAACTAATGGAATTTAATTGGCAAATTAGTGTTTCGCGCAAACATTTAATCAAATTCACATACACGGTGAACATTTATTTTTGTTCGTATTTCTCTTCATGAACAGTGTGTTTTTTTTGCGAAATACTGATGAAATCTTGAATTATCCAAATGTCCATTATGTTGTGTAGATATTATAAATATACACCGTATTCAATTCATCTCATGTGTTTAGCACTAGTTTAATAAGAACAAATTTTAGTCGAATTTCCCACACTGACATACTACATTGAAACAAATAACTCATTCTATTTCACCATTCTTTTTTCTTAATTTTTGTTTTTGGCTTAAAAAGAAGATATTTTACATTTTTATGTTTCTATTTTCGTTGCATTTTCAATTATGAACAAATGGTTTTGAATTGGTCTCACACAAATTATTTACTCAAATCCAGTAAATTACTAGCCCGTATTTAACACAACAACACTGGTTTGAAATGAAGTGATTTTGGATGAAAACATATTTCCTTCAATCACGCAAAAAAAAATGTTAATTAGCAAGCGTTAAATAGCTATGTGTTCGAAGTCTATTCTCTCTTTTTTTTTTTCATTCGTTCACTTTGTGCACCAGAGATCTTTATGTAACCGTGAATTATAAAAAGATTTGTGTATGAGAAGAGCCACACACGTTGGGGTTTAACAGGTTTTGTGTATTTGACCGAAGCAAAAGTGAAAACTGAATGACACAGAGGTACTTGAATTGAATAACAACTAAAACATTTTGAATACATTTAAAGAGAATTTAATGTTTTCTTTTTTTTTCGTTTTAAATATTATTTTCATTTTATCTAAAATTATTTCAATTTTCCACCATATTATTTATCAAAGAAAATGAATTGAATATCGAATTACATTTTTAAATAATTATAAATAATATATACATTTATATCATAGAATTAATCTAAACAATATAATTATTATTTCGCATTGCGATTTTGTGTCGAGGATATTTTGAATACAATCAAATATACATTTCCTTCTTTTTTGTAGTGTTCTAAGAATGTTTTTCGTTTGCACATACAAACAAAATTCAAATAACAAGAACAATTTTCAGTTGCTATATTTTATTTACCACACACGCCTACACATACATTTGAATAAAATGCTTACCATTTTTTTTCTTCATTTTCTTAACAGAAGGTACGGTAAATTATACGCACACTCATATAGAATTCTATTTTTTTATTATATAACTTTAATTTTCCTCCCCCTCCCACCATTTCATCTCCAAATGCATCCTACATGCAAATGATTTTAAAAAAGAATAATACAACAACAAATATACATATATATATATTGATGATTTACTGAATTTCTCACTAAATTAGATGAAACAAACAAACCAAAATATAAACACGACACACACATGCATTATTTAATCTATCTTTTTTCCACTTTCTTTATAACCGATTAAATAATACACATAAAATAATTTGATTGAAAAAAAAAAACAATATCTATTTCTTTATTGATATTTGAACATTTTTAATGATGATATTTATATGAGATATATAATACCAAGAGATTTTTGTATGTTGCAAAACAAAGCAAGAAATGAATTTCGTTGAATATCATAAATCGTATTAAAATCGCTGTTAAAACAGTCGCTACACAAACACATTAGCATCCGTGCACATAAAACATTTCATCTGAATAGCGCGACATTAGACAATAATCTCTGAGCCACAGATAGATCGTGACATATGCGAAGGGATGGTTAGATCACGGAGCGAGTATTCTGCGTTGCGGACAGCACACACACACACACACACACACATCTACATCCATTTTTTCTAAATCCCGGTAAGCATATATTTTCGTTCATATAAAATTTAAAATTTTAAAAGAAAAACACACAAATCTTCACAGAACAACAAAAAAAAGCAACAAATAACAAAAAATGACGAATTAAATATCGTTCCCATTACATACATACTATTTAACAATAATTCAAAATGTTTAAAACGGTTAATATAATTGTCATCTTTCTCACTACGAAGCTAAAAAAGAACACAATTGTTGTAGAAAACGACCAATAAAACCAGTAGATGCAAACAGATAAGGATTTTCCATTAATATTTAGGTCGAAACTAGAGCGTATTCAAAAAAGCATTTATGTACTCGTGAACAAAAAAAAACACAATTTTTGAGGTAAAAAAAATACAAATCCAAACGCAAATGTTTGCTAAACAAGATATACATAGATAAATGTATATATCTTTGATGTGTTTACAACGCTCGAAATCAACACCCATATATATATTTAAGACTGTAAATTAAAATAATAAAGCTTTTTCCGTTTGGGTTTAACTTACTTATTTACTTACAAAACTTGCACTGCTCCATTGTGTGGGGGGTGCTGTATACGTCGTACGGTATCACGACGTATTTATTTGGTGAAAAAAAAATGTTCCTTGTGTTTCTCTTAAATCTCCTTAAATTTTTTTGTGTTTCGGTAATTTTCATTCCATTTCCGTTTTCATTCTGTACCTTATAAATACAATCAGTTCCGTTACAGTAAACTTTTCATCGTCTGGCATCGAACAGCCAAATTTGTCAGGTACTTTATATTTATGAGTTGAGTTTCTTCCATATTTATATACATATATTCATAAATATATTTATTTTGATTTGTTTTTGTAGACATATTCAAGATTTTCAAGATTTAATTCTAATCGTTTCATACAATTTTTTTCATTCTAACTTAGTTGGTGATTTCTAAAATAATAACCAAATTGACTGATATGATGCACGACTTTTTTGACTTTTTTTAAGTTTGACAATTCGCCAATATTTAATTTAAATTGATTTTCGTTCCCTTGTTTTCGATGTACGTATTTTGTCTTTATATTTCATTGCAGATATTGGTCATTTTATCCCGCATATCGTGTTCGGTATGTAAAACAATTCCATCGAAATGATTTTAAACGTATTTTGTGTTGAAACAAAATGTAATGGGAAAAATTTAGTTTGATTTTTTCACCCCATTTAGATTTATTGTGAATTTAAAATTGAGTACAGCAAAAAACAAAATAATAATAATGGTTTTATATGAGGATGAGAACAATTTTTAAATTGATATTTGTGTTTGCCTAGGTTTTCACTGAATTTTAATGTTCAATCTATTATTGCATTTCAAATATTTTCTTCTTTTCTTTGCATTCATTTTTTCTAGGTTCATTTGTCACAATATCGAAAAAATGTTACACAGTTTAAAAAAAAAAAAAATAATTATATCTATATCGATCATTAAAAATCTCCAAAGATTTCCCATAAATCAAATATTATATAAAAACATAAAACAAAAGATGATTTTGGGAAAAGTCATTTTTTTATTTTCCATCAAATAGCTGAATTTATGCATATATTTATTTTTATTCATTTTTACCAAATTCCAATTGAAATGAATTGATCTGAATAAATGCCATTGCAAAACTTCAATTTCGTTTGTTTCCATTCCGATAAAACTTCGAATCTTTACTGCTATCTATTTCTTGTTGTTAATCTGAGAGTTTTTGATCGCTTTGCAATAGAGTTCTTTGCTGTATCTGGCTATGTGTATCTTTTTTGTTGAAAAGAGAGAGAGAGAAAAAATGGATTGTAGCGGAAATATACATATAAGACTAATAAATTTCGATTTACCTTTAGCATTTTGAAAAATGACAAAATACATGTCGTCCAAGTCCTTTGAGATGAATAATTCGAATTTGTGGGTTCGTAGACGGATCGAAATGAATTGATCATCTGTGCTAATTAGTTGAATGGCACGTCTCACTTTTTGAATGAGGTCGTCGAATAATCCAATCGAACGAATTGTTTCTTCACTTTCGAATGTACTGTGAATTGGAATCCCAAGATTATTGAAAACAATTGCATTTTTCACTCCTTTGATTCGTAGACATTTTCGAAAATAGTATTTGATGTATTTGCGCTTTTGATTCTGGTCCATTTCAGTCACAATATTAAAGTGCTGCCACCGATTAAGAAGCTATTGTTCAGTTGGATCTACTTTCTTTGAATTCAAAACGCATACTGGATCGTATATATTTTGTAGGGCATGTTGAACACAAAGCATTTATTGGTTTTTCATAATATTCGATGTTTAGCTCATTATTATGAACAATTTGAATAGTTATATGCACGCATATACAAACAGTTACGCATTTGTTTTGTACGTTCGCTATTTAAGTTGAAATGAGCTAGAGGGAAAAGTTTATGAATAAAAGTCGGAAGTGAAGTATCGCCGCTTTGTTTTTGTTCATTGCATTGTTCACTGAAGCATTAACAGGCGGTAAACGTGAAACGATTTGCATAGATAAACATCACACCGGATCCATCGAATCAATACATAAATCAAACCAAACACACGTAAGTATGAATACGGGGTCGAAAGGTAAGACATTTTTAGAAGAATTCAAATTACTTGACTAATAGAACTTTCGAAAGTTGCATGCTATCGAAACACAATCAAATTCAACACAAAGTAAGTGCGACGAACTCGAGCACGTTTTTTTCTTTGGGGAAATTGTTTCGTCTACGTGTACACTTGACAGTGCACATATAATCGGAGAGTACATGAAAATTGTTGTGAATTCTTGTAAAACTTGATTAAGTCCAAGTTCTCATGCAAATTCATGGTCGATACAAGAAACTGAACAATTTCATCACAGTCAAAATATTGTATAGCTGTAGTTCTTGTTAGTTTTTTTTTTTATTTGCAAACTAATTGAATCAAGACCTAGAAAAGCTTTCCCATTGAAATTTCTTTCATTGAATGTAAAAAAGAGAAACTAACTTTGACTTTAATTTAATGCCTTTAAAAGCACTATACGAATGGTCGTACATCACTTGGCCAATGGATATTTCGAATTAAGTTGTTAATCAATTTATGTGAAAGAAAATTCAGCAATGGTGATGATATTCACGTCCAAAGTGGTTTTGATGTATGCATAAAGAAAATAAAACAACAAACGATTCCGCCTAATTATGTTCATTTTATTTTTAAAAAAAATCTCAGAACATTGTTATCAATTGGGGGATAATATAATTCAAAAATAATGTGAAAAGATCAAATGCAATTACTTTTTGTTGTGAAACTAACTTTCATGACATATAGTCGTTCATTTCTTTTTTCCTTTATTTCTATCTTTATCCATTTTCTTCCTTTCTTTTTCTCTCTCTCTCTCTCTCTCGCTCTCTCTTCTTTTTTCACTTTCATTCCTTTACTCTTTTGTGGCTACAAAAATATGGATTTAAGATGTTTATTTGCCATAAATGGCATCATAAAAGCAACGTGGCAAGTGTTCGGCGACAAAGCACTGGAACTTTTCCCCGGTAGAAACTGGTGTATAACGTGATAATGGACATGTGCGAACCAAAGCATCAACCAAACAACGAATTGTTGGACCCAAATCGGCTTCCTGTAATTAAGGATCGAAAATATATTGCGGTCCCTTGAAACATTTTGCACCATTTTATATAATATTTATGTGTACGAGCTGAGAATGAACATGACTAAAAAAATCCAATCTCTTGAAATCGCCTACAGAAATTCCCATAAGCTATATCCCATTCTTGACATTATCAGCTACTCACACATATATATGTACATTGTACAAGTATTAATTACCTTTTCCGTATATTTTTCGAGGCTTCGAAGGGCACGTTCAAAATAATCTTCACCATAGTTGCTTTTCTGTTCTGCAGTTAATTGGCTCCACATGTTGCGAGCCTATTAATGATGTGTTAGATAGCAAAGAAAAAACCATTATAATCTAAAATTTCGAGAGTTTTTATCGGGAAATTTTTTTAACACCTACTTGTTCCAACATAGATGCTTCTGATAGCCAAGCCGTTCCACATGCAAATTCGCCGGCGGCAACAATCGAAACATCGACACCGCGTGGTCGTAGCTCTTGACGCAAACAAATAGCCAATTGTTCAATACCTGCTTGTGTAGCACATTGTGCGCCTCTAATAGGTGCCGGTACACGGGCCAAAGCTGAAAAATCCATTAAATTTTAATTTAAATTAAAAAATGCGATTGTGTCATGAAGATTTTCAATGAATACCCGACGAAACGAAAACAATGCGACCATTTGCACGACGAACCAATGGCAAAAAGATCTGTGTTAATCTGGCAGCACCTGTACAAGATAAATTCCAGTAATGAATTCAAGTGAAATCATTAAAATCTCGACATACTAGTGAGTTTTGTTTATAAGTACATCGTTATTTCACAAAAATCTTACCAAGCAAATTAACGTCAATTGATTTACGGAGAACAGCAAATGGAATCCATTCAAGTTCGCCAAGAGCTACCCAACACGAGCAATGTACAACGGCCCATAATCCGGCAGCACCTTATTAAAGCAATCGAACATATCAATAATTTCCTATTTTTTCGAAAATCTCAGCTTTAAGCAGAATTTAATCTTAGTTTCACCATTTTTTGTTATTTCAAGACATTTGTGTATTTACCATCTGGAAGATGTTCCGATATATAAAGAGAGGCCTCAAGCATCTGAAATGATTCGCAAAAGAAATAACAATGAAATTGATAACCATTCGCGTCAAGGCCGTCATCTCATGGTGAACAAAATTTTAAATTGAATGTTGAAACTTGAATAAAAAGTGAGCTGATGCAAGAAAGTAAATAAATATTCATGCAATCACAAACTTGTTGAAGCAATTAGTCATTACACACGCATTTTTGCCGTCCAAAGTACATAAATTTGATGGGCATTGTCTGGTTGGATGTTGAACAGACAACACTTAATGTGTATTTGCATACAGTTATCAAATTTAAGCGCTTATTATCCACGCTAGAATGGATGAAGCACCAAAAAGTCCAAGGAGAGCAAAGCGAGCGAAAACTTTGTTCAATATTCTTTATTGCTTCGACAGAAATTATGAGAATTTCTTTTATTTTTTGCTTCGTCTTTGTGTATTATTCTCTCTTACCTGCGTCTCCGAAGTTACGTCAAGTTGTAAAATTTTTGTCCGTCCCGACGATTCTTCTTTCAATAAATCAGCATCACTGCAGCCGCTACGTTTTGTAAAACCAGCAAAAATTGTGAATCCAAGCTCATCAAGTTTACGAGCCAAGCACCATGCAAGCGGTGACTCACAACCGGTGATCAAAATAGCTTTTCCACTGGCAGATACCTTTGTGTGTGTACGTGGCAAAAGAGGGTGCAATCAAACGAGAGAAATGCAAGAAAATAAGAAAAGAAAATGAGTGAATGAAAGAGATATCGAATAATTTCGTTGGAATTGGTTGAAATGGCAATCCAATTTTAAAAAAAACTTATCGAAATAGATCAATTTCATTTTTACCTATGATAAAGTATACCAATTCCATTAAGAAAAAGTTTTCACGTTTTCCATTCCACCGCGATTGAAAACGTTGTTGTTTAACTTAAGCTAAAACAACAATTCAAATAAAGTCTTTGCAGTTTGTTATGAATTCTGCACCTGTTAGAATATATGACGTTGGATACGACGAGCGAAATTGAGAGAGAGAGAATTCAACGAATCAAATCGGTGGTGTTTTTAATTTTTCCACCACTCCCTAAGTTGGTTCAATATCCGATACGTAGACCATAGACAATTCTTCAAAATTACGTGCGTTTAACACATCGTTGTAAAATCGTTATAAAAGTTGTTGAGGTAAATTGACCTTAAACACATGACAAACCGCAATAAAACACAAAACCATACACGTTGTGTGATTGAGAATCCTCCCGAAGACATGCAATAGTATGCAACACCGTTATGTCCAAGCGCATACATACATACATACATCGCATTGAGTCACACAAGAATCATTATATACATTCTCGAGCAACAAACAATTCCATTGAGGTGGCTTTAATATATGAGAAATAGCTTTGCTCACTTTGTTATTTTCAATTCTTGGTTGTCTTACAAACTATGAGTGAGATAAATTAATAGCATTGAATGTTCAGTGAACGCGTTGTTTTAGTGGAAAACTTTGAACTTGATTGGCGTGCGAGAGGTTTGGCGCTGTCTTCTAATTTGTATATATTGTTGCATTTGTTGTTCGAAATTCCGTTGAATTTCAATGCTTCATAGCATCGAATGCACAAATATCTATACCTATCACGTGATGAATCAATTAAAACAGATAAACTTTCCGAATTTGAGCCGCATGAGCAAACATGTCAATGTACGGTAAAGTTTTATAACTTATGTTAAGAATATTAGATTTTTTTCCCCCGCTGATTAGCCATATCAGGTTAATCCGGGCGAATTTTCTCTGCATAATTTTTCAATTTCTGCAAAAGTGAATTAATTTTTAATGTTTGTTAAATATATGCATTTTATATAGTTTATGAAAAGAAGCTTATGCCGTCAGCCCCACCCAGTAATAGAAATGATGTTTGAATGGAACCTAAATGAGCTTCGAGCGTTATTTGTTTGTACGGAAGATTTACAATGTTTGAAATTAAAACAAAAATGTTCCATTTCCAAAAAAATGACTTTTACCATTTTTGTATGGGAGCTATACACTCAAACTTGAATTTTTTCAGCTACAAGTTACATAGGCAATTAGAGTTCAATTAGATTTTCGTCCGTGTTTTTCATTCGGATCTTATATTCAGATGGCGCCTGCAGAAACATCATTTTGTTATGTAACGAAGCAGGCAACAGGCAAAAAAAGAGAAAATATTCCATAATGTGCTTTTTGTTCATTAAATCTTTGTTCAGTGGGCGCGCATAACGTACAATATATTTTGTTAAATTACCGATTGTTATGTTTTCAATTTTCGTTTTTGATTGGTCATTTAGTATTTGATAAGCTTCGATTTTCCATCATTGTTAGCATATCTAATCAAAATTGATTCTATCATCATGCATGGTCTGAAATCGGAATGCGTATGCGTTGAGAATGAAAGTGGGAATTTGTAACGCTGTGGTAAAATATTGTTGAAATCCTTTTATTTTTCCAAACAATTTCAAATAATACCGTAGATTTTAATCAACTTATTCGGAATGTTACAAAAAAGACTTGAGTACATATTATTGCAATTGATTATTCCCACGTTTATTCTCATCCAATCGAATATGGAATCGCTTGAGTTCTTCAAATATATACTATATTATTGATGTGGGCATTCATTTAAATAAACGATCGTATCTCATGAACATATTCAATTTATTTTGAGCGCCCAATAGAGTTTTGAAATTATTTGATAATAATCAATAGGCAGCACCTACATATCACTTGTATGAACAATATGTGCTATCGTAACATTAATTACTTTTATCAATTCAGCAACTACTGTTATCGTCAATGTCGCTGTATCTGTCATTGTTGGTTGATTCGTATAAAATCGAAGTAGTCTCATTGAATATATTGAATCGCCAGATATCCTAGCTGTGATCATTTAACTTCTCTTCCATTCACTTCGGTGAATTATAATTTCTTTCTTTTGTATTTTATGTTTTTGCTACTGTTTCGCAACACATCTCTTTTGTCCTTGTTTTCCAAATTATTTGCTCAATCACCTGCTGTGTGAGCTTTGTGCAACCGTAAAAATACAATCATCTTGCTTTGGCATTGTTGGGCCAGGTAAAAAAAATTTGTTTGGTCGTACATCCATGACTATGCGTCGTTATGCTATGCTATGTTTTTATGTGTAGCCCTAATAACTTGTGTGTTGAACATTTTCAGTTCTTCGATGCTTTTTTTTTTGTTTCAACAAAAAAGGTCCACTCTTAACATTAGGTAATTCATTTTAATCACATTTTCGTTGTTATTACTTTCTCTACCCCCCCACTCTTCCCGCTTTTCTTTTCATCTCCATCTATCTCTCCGATTTTATTTTATCTTCCGTTCAATTGTTTGTGCGTGTCAACTTGGTGGCTCATTTTAAGTAACAATGACAATGCGCCTTAGCTCAAATGAAGGTAAACTCGCATAAGAAACCATTTGTCTCCTTTCTCTCTGTCTCAACATTCATAGATATATCCAATGCTAACGGCATATTATACAGTACGCCTACTGATTTTCTTTTCAAACTGATGAAACTTTAAATGCGGACTGTGTACACAAGAAAATGCGTAGTGTTCATCAGGTGACCCAGAAAATTGGGGTCTTGATATTATAATATATATATTATATTGTATATATGTGAACAACATGAAATGGAAAACAACAGCAAACATCTTTTCATTGTGCACGCACTGCACAACAGGCAAAAATCGTTCAAATATTGTTTCGGCATAAAGTGTGTGAGTTGAATAAAGTAAAATTGTATGCCACATAATACATCTCCTTGGATCTCCGTGGATTTCGAGCGGTTCATTCACATTAATTCGTTGATTCAAATAAATGTGATGATAATATTTCATCAGCAATGTATTGCAACACTCAAACACAAATAGTGTTAGTTTGTTTTCAAATACAATGAATTATCATCTCCCCGCGGGCCACACCATTTTCGGATATTCTCTTGTACGCGATGAATCTTAATTTTCCAAGTGTTTTCAAAAGAGGATGGCATACATCGTATTTGATCCTTTAATCAGTTTTTCAATCAACAAACAACGATTCTGCATGAAAATTAAGAAACAAAAGACAAACAAAATAAACTTTGTGCAATTGTAATGGATATTTTCCACACTACAATGGAATCCACCCTAAATGCGACTACCTTGTTTAAGCACATTCCCGCATTTTCTTCATTTTTTTGGCTGCTGTATAAAAAAAGCTTCTGAGAATTCTTCCATTGTTCGGATTCTGCACATCCGAATGACAATATTCCGACGTAGCAAAATATTTAAGTTATCTCCAACTATCGACGATTGCCGCATCAATATAATAACAATTAGAAAATGCTTTCAGAACTTTTCCGTTGTAACCAACGGCTAACATCACAATTGAATCAAAACTACAAATTTGATTTCGAGTCATAGAAACAAATAACAAAATCTCTTTCTTTCAGTCAATGCTAAATGTGGTTTTTTTCTCTTTTGGGATATGTAAAGAAAACGTTTGTTTTTTGTCTATTTGAAAGAGTAATTGAATTTAGTTGTCATTTTCGTGGTTGGAAATACTTCTTGTTTGAAAATATTTTTTTTTTTAATATGAACATGAACGTAACCACGGGAAAATTGATTGGAACTGGTAACATGAGTTTTTCCAATAGAATCATTATGGTTTTCTGTCCTTTAAGTATACTGGAATTAAAATGTGCTGTGAACTGTACTCAAAAGTTAGTTTAGTTGAATGTAGCAATGTCGTACGAAAGTATGTGAACGAACTGAAAAAAACCCCCCATATATTTACCTATGAGTGTAATATGTTCACTTTTGTCTTCATAGTGTATTCCATTAAATGTTTTTCTTGTTTATTTATTTTTCTTTCACATTTCTCGATTAAAACTACAGCTACTGCACCCAACCGTATACAATCAACAAATAAATAAATATATTGTACATACAAAGTTGTATTTTATGGAATAAATGAAGTGAAAGCATTGATGAAAAGTGCAAAAACCAAAATCCCTTCACATTAAGTAAATTGAATACGTGTGTTGGTTGTACGTGAAAACGATAATGTGGCTGAGTCAATATGAATGTTATATTTATAATCCACGGAATTAGGTAGTATTTCGTTAGCTGCCAGAGGCAAGATAATGTGAATGCACCAGCACCAACCATCAACCAACATCCATGACTATCGATACAATTTATGGATTTACTTTTTTTAACACAAATTCACAACACTGAACTATATTTGTAGATCAAGTGCGCATATAGTATCCATCGTGGGTGTTTTGGTTTGATTCGTTAAAATCGGCCAAAAGAGAATACCACTGAGATTAAAACTAAGTCTGATTTTCTCACTGTTGAACATCTAACGGTAAAGTTATCGATAGTCAGCGAACTCAGTTTTATAACTCGGTTCACCGTTACCCATTTCCACATCCCAATAATCTTTTGTTCACCATCTTTTTTTCTCTCACTCTTTTACTCTCTTTTCTCCGTCTATTGCTACCATCTTCTCCACCAAATGAAGAGAAAGTATATTGATACATTCAATTTCGTCATAGAATCAGTTTAAATGAACACAACTTTCCAATGGATAAAGTTTTTTTTATTTACAATTCAAATGTGAAGGTTTTTTTGGTTGTTTTGATTGCGGCGTCACTAAGTAAAGTTTTGCTTGAACAATGAATGAAATGCACATTGAAGTTGGTTACTGAAATAGTGAGCATTCAAAACATGTATTGATTAAAATTTTATTTCTGTATGTACGATTGTTTCTACAACAATATACTGTATAAGACAGATGGTAACAAATCATTTTACAGACCCCATTGCGTAAGGAAAACCGATTCGGTTGTGAGTACCATAAATATGTTGACAGCTTAACATAAGATATGCTATTCGCAAGCAATATGAGCATTTGAAATGCGTTGCATGTACGATGTGCGTACATTTAATATGAAATTAGATTACTATTTGCGCATGTATTTATGTGAATAAGCATGTAAGCTTAAACAGAAACAATTTATGCATAACGTCTCTTCAAACACATAGTACAACTTTTCAAAATTATTCCACGCATTTTTTCTTCAGCTTTTTCGCCAAAACTTTGTCATTTCAACTGTTTTCTACTAGATATATCTGAAATACATAAAATGGTAAGAAAATAAAAATGTAGATGCGTATTTCTCGAAACATCAATAATCTCCATCCATTTTTTTAACACATGAGTCTGCCTGAAGACTCTATAGTAAGGTTAATGGTTTCAATTATAAATAAAAATGTGAATAAACGTGTTTGACATCAATGAGGAACTTTTTATGTTTCCTATTAAAACCATTCAACAGCATATCTATTGAATATATCGAGAAGAGAGTATGTTATTCAGCGCTTATGGCTGAGTAATGTCTGAAAAAAACATACTCTCCTCTCGATATTTTCAATAGATAAAAAGAAACAAATACATTTTATATGATAGCATCGAAAAGATAGAGCTTGATAGCCACAACAATTTTTGGTAAAAATGCATAGAAAATGCGTTTGCCAGCCAAAGGTGTATGCATAAGAAAATGTGATGATGCAGTAAGGCCATGGATGCGACCAACAAATTGTATAATTGTATACATATGCGCCACCAAAATGGGATAATCTGTATGAGTGGAAATCACGCCATACAAAATCAAATAGATTCTCGCAATTATCCATGCATACGCAGCCATGAAATACATTCATGAATAGATCAGCTTTCTCTCCTCCGAGAAAAAGTTTATTCGAATTAATTTTAATTAGCATTACGTACGTTACCATAACAACTGAAAACGCATTGGAAATCCGTTTTAATTGTTTCGTGACATTAAGTGTTGTTTGAATGAACTCGTTTAATAATTTGTATACTTGAATGTTTTAGAAATGTCTTCATCAACACAATAATTGCTAGGTAAAATAAATTTGGTCTCAACCAAGAAACCACTTACTGTCATTTATGAGCATTGAGCGTAGATCCTGCGTCGTTTGTACGCTTTCGACTCTATTTATGTGACAGATTTTTGTAATGCACAAATGTTATCGAAACAAAAATAGAAGCCTCAAGAATTTAAAACGCGTAAAATACAATAGCGTACCGAATTTTCACTGTACAGCTTCATGTATATACAATGATCGCATGAGCATGAGCATGTTATGATAATTTACATTCATATACCTTTTAGTATTCGGGGCGAATATTTTTAAAAGGATGAAAATTCAAACTATTGTTACGTTTTTAGACACTAAAATATTTGTTCGTTCGTTCGTTCAAAACCGAAAATTCCATGAGCAAGAACCGGTCTTGATCTTCGGAGGGTTCTCAGGCAATTTCGATGAGACACTTTCGATTTGCTAGGGGTTTTCTGAGCAAAATTCTTCTTCTCTCGTAATCAACTTTGTAAATTCGAGTAAAATCAAAAATCTCTTTTCAATTTTCAACTATTACTCAACTCTAAAAGCAATTTGGCGTTAATACCTATATGAGAACCCTTCCCCATTCTCAGTCATACACATATGATAAATGTGGAAGAAAACTCATAGGGTAAAAAGTAAAATGTATTTTTTTATTTGCTTGAATTGGTACGAGCACATTCAAATGCTAATAATTTATGACTTAATTGTGTTTTTAGTGTATGCTTTTGGACAAGGGGACCAAAAGAAAACATCTTTCTAATGTTTTCAGCTTATATCCACCTATAATATGTACGAGAGATACAAGTTTTAAAAACTTTGCGATTGAACAAATGATTAAGTTACGAAAGACAAAAAAAATTGTCATATCCAACGAACAGTTTTTCATAATCACGGACGAACGAACGAACGAACAACAACACTGGTCGTGGGTGTTCATAGGTTAATACTAATTCAAAGTTTGAATAGAAAACGCACAAATTCAGCAATTTAATTGCAACGTAAATGTTGTATATTGCATCCTATAGCATGCCGTGGTTGTATGTTCGAATATTTCATAAATGAAAATTGTGTAGGCGAAATGCGCTTCGAGGCGAAATTGTAAAAGCCATGGAATTGCACGATGGAAAATCTAGGTTATGCATACGATTGTGAATGCACAGCAATTACGAAATTATCTATTAAATCAAATACGAACAAAACCGTAGGTGATTTTGAACTTGTGTGTCAATGTCATGGTTCTAATTTCATAGCATCAATATTGAGCAAATTTCAAAACAACAGATGATGAACACCCATTTTTGTGTATTATGCATTTCGACGTATGAATGTATTTAGTTTTGAAATTTTAAAATGAGCAATCAACACTCGATGCAACGATTCGATGTTATCTATATATATTGATTGAATTGTATTGAAACAATTGAACAAATAAAATTGGCTCCAACATTCTTCTCTTTCGATTAAAAACATGTCCTTTTTATTGATAGATTCAACTCGGTCTCTTTTTCTCTCTCTCTTTTCAATGATAATGACAAATTGTAAAATGAAAAGAGAAAGAAAAGAGCACAATCTTTTCGAGCGCATACAATGATTACGATACATGGAAATGGCTACAGTCAAGTCAGACAGAATGTGATTCATGTGAAAAGGATCGCATGTAGGTTCTTAACTCAAAAAGAGAAAAAAAAAAACAAACAAATAATCGGTTGACAAGAAAAGAAAATTGTGGTGTTTCGATTGTGTAGTGTCTTAATGCATTTTGGCAAATACCATCTATATATGAATGATTTATATGTACTTTTATATACTCAGAGTGTTTGTAATACTTCCTTTACTGTCATTCAATATTCGATTTGATTTTATTAAATTTACAGATATTTTAAACATACATTTAAATTGTTTTTAGCCAAAAAATTTCATCGTAATACCATGAGTAAAATATTTTTCTTCTTCTTCTTCTTCTTCTTATTGTAATCTAATCCGGCGAGTCAATTCATTCAATATAATAAATATGCTCATGTGGAAGCATTGTTCCTTGTTTCGCAAAATGAAAAGAGAAACCTAGTTTCATTTTTGTCTCGTTTTTGTCTTTCATTCATTCCGTCGCATCCCGTTCCCCTAACCGAAAAGAATTATCTACTTTTTCAGTTGTTAGTTTCGTTTTATGTGGGTGATTTATTTGACTTTGTAGTTATGTCTGATGCCGAAAATTTTAACACTTGAACAGAGAGAACTACTTAAGAGAATAAAAAAATAAAATAAAAACGAAGGACACATTTCGTTGAAAAATATTGTTATCGGAACTCGAATTTGACTCTTTTCGTATGAGACGACGACGACGACCACAACAAGAACAACGATGTCGACGATTCAAGCACGAACGGATCTTATGCACAAAAATGAAAACGAAATACAACAATAAAGAGAAAACACACTCCCGCATCAAGGAGGATAACACAACAACGTTAAGAAACATGTTATGCGTGGGTGCGTTGTATAATGAATGCTAGAATTGAAGAGAGAGAGACGGAGAGACAACTGGTTTGATGTGCAATTTGGTGAATAGCTTTCAACTTTATCTCACTTGGTGTGCTATAACGACCCTGGATGGTTACTAGTTTCTTCACATTGTCGTCTATATTCGAAAAACTTTCGATCGTTTTGAAGCTAATTGTGAAATTTAAATAGTTTCGAACTTTCTCAAGTAATCTAATGAAGCTGTTATTGGGTCCACTACATTGCATCATTGATTGTGCGTGACTCCACAATGTTCTGCAATTGTTTTTTCAATACACTATTTTTGAGTGTGGGTTTTTTATTGTTTTTTTTTTCTTTCAATTGCGATTGAATTTTTTTTTTTATTAAAATGCAGTTCATATGATACAGACATTATAAAACATTTGATTCATTGAAATCTTTACAAAAAAAAAAAAAACAGATTTTCTCTTTTGTTATTCGAGTTATATTCATACATTTAATATGTGCAATGAAGAATCATTGGTGACAAAATTATTCTTTTTTATTCAAAAATTGAAATCAAAAATATAATTGTACAAAAATAATTATTGGTGGAGATATATTTCGATCTGGAATGGTAAATGGATATGTAAGAAAATATAAATAATTTATTGCTCTTTCATGGGTATTTGCGTTGGTATTTAAAAAAATTGAAACATATTCAATAACACAACATGGTGACATTCAGTGCCAGGTGTTAGTCACCTGGGTATTTTTTTTTTTTGGTTTGTCGTACTAAATGTGTTAACTTCATCAACATTTATCATCGAGACATTTTGCACACTTTTTAATTCACCAAAAGTAATTTATTAAAATGGGACAATTATATAAGAATCGCTTTGCTGACGTTTGGATGTTTACGTAGTAACTAGGGATGCAATTCTCTAAATAGTAGTTTGTTAGCTTTTGAAAATTAATGATACAACTGGGGATATTAGAGCATTAATTCCCACTGTTCTTTGCAATGAGAATAGAAAAGGCACCGAATTCATATAATAACTGAATTGAATATCTATAATATTTTAGGAAGATTTCCTTTCTCAACCTGAGTACATACTCTTTTCTTCCTGCATACCTTTATACATTCCATTCAATAATTTCATTTGTTTGTTACCTTCAATGTTTGTAGATCTATTTTTAAAATGGTAACTCGTCTTGTCCTTGATAATTATATCTTAAGATTTATTTCTGTTTATTTTTCTCTCTGTGAGTCAGTTGTAATGCATTACTTGAAGTAATCATTACGAGGCAGTATTTGAAAATGTCAACATTGTTTAGGTTTTTTTTGCGTGCGTATTTTGCGTCGGAGTTTTTATTAACTGCTTTTGGTGTGCGAAAAGCGAAGACAAAAAAATACGGTTTACTCAGTTGATTTTATGAGTCAACAGCATATTTTCTCCCTGTGGAAATTCTGCCGTCTTGGTGTGTGATTGAACCACATTTTACAACTCCATTTTATTATTCAATTTTATTACATTTTCTTCACATACGTAAAAACGTAAAATAAAGAGGAAAAAAAAGGCAGACGCCAACCGAACAAAAGCATCCAAGCAACAACGAAAATATGATAAATGCATTTGAATTGCTTTTTCCGTCAATAATAAGATGTACGCATGCTAATCGGATGTTCTATACGCTGTATTGTATTGGCTTAAAATGAGCTTACCGAAGTGGTTTCTTTTCTCGTTTGGAATTGCACGGATGGCGAGAAAAATAAAAAGAAAGTAGATCCAAAATGACAAACGAATGAAGATAAAGGTAAATATAATAGCGAAAAAAGTAATAAGTGTATTCGCTATTCCGTAGAGTATTGTATGCAGGGCAAAGCGTTAATGGTTCAAACACAGAAAGAGACTTGGAACGACACGACTCTACCGTATATTTGCGGCCGTTGTGTATAAAGTTAACCTGTGTGTGTGTTGATGATAAAAAGACGATATGTATGCCACACTTTATGCGTGTCACTTTCCATCTGCCACGAAAATATATAATGTTTTTAGCTTATTTCACATTTTTTTTTGTTGCTCGTGCCTGATTTTTTCTTCATAACAAAAAAAAAAAGACTGTGTTTTGGATTACATCAAAAATAAGCAAAATAATGTCCATGAACGTGACACTGAATGCACTAACGCAATGAACGATAGAGAGCAACAAAAGAGAAAATTTTCTCTCTATGTGTTTATTCTTCTGATTTTCCATTTGGCAATTCACTATTCTACGTAGGCCTTTTATTTATCCACAACGCAAAGTTCTTGAAAGACAACAGCGAAAATTTCAATATTGAATTTGTCACGTCGTCAACATTCTACAGTAAGTGCATTGAATGATTTTGTCCATTCGTGACCACATTTTCCTGGAATCAATTCTCACTGGTTGCTATTGTTCATTGCGCAAATGTCCAGTTGATCGCAATAATTTAGAGCATGCCGATATTTGATTTTTGCGTTGTATTCCATGCACATGTGTAAGAACATGGAATTATAGTGTAATTCTCAGGAAATTCTCTCGAAATGTTTTGGTAAAAATGACAATAGCAAAGTGAGCGCATAACTCACCCACAATTTCCAGTAAATGTTTAAAGTGCTTACCGACAACTTGACAAAACCGTTGTGGATCGAAAGGCAAACGAAAAAGAAAGCGTCAACTTTTTTCTGCACGCGAACCTGTACTTTGTTCGTTTGGTTTGTTTACGTGCGAACGGATACCTATTGGTGTACATAGACACCAAATGTAATACACTTTTACACATGGCTGAAACAGGAGAATTGGCTGGCTGAATGAAGAAAAGCCAACGAATAAGGGAAGGAGCAACAATATTATCACATCACGTCACATAAAAGCATTGATCAGGGCGACATGTACTTGTACGTGAATGAAATAAGGAAAATCAATTCGGTTCTATTTTTAGCAATAAGCTCCGTTTGCATACATTTATATGTGCGCGCGAAAAGTGACAACAATAAATACGTGTATGTGTGTGTAAATGTCGAACGTTTTTTTTTTGTTGCTCAGAATGTCTGTTGTATTTTGATGCCGAATTGGGTTTTCTTTTTTTTTCCAGCATTCCTAGCTCAACGCAAAATGTTCAACGTTGCCTTTTCACATGTTTCACCTTTTATTAACAATATTTCTATCTTCTTTTTACGTTGCCAGTAATATCTTAAATAAGGAGATAGAGTTTCAAATGGCATGGTGACTAGCTGTCAGGAATATATCCAATATTTGCAATTTTTTGAAAAATTCAACATTTCTTTTATACATGTATCAATTTTGTCGTTTTTTCTTTAACTCAAAAGTGCCTTCATCAAATGCTGAGCTCTAGAATATTGCACATGATGTTAAGTATTTCCAAAAATCTACACACTCAACATACTGTGCAATACACAATTAAATGTGAAAAATTACTAATAGATGAACTTATTTTGTTGGTTTGATTTTGTAAAGGTGTGAAAAATCCTGATATGTATAGGTTCATTTTATGATACACTTTAATCTTACACTCTTATCGATTTTAAAATTTTAATTTAAATAGTTTTTTTGAACGCATTAAAAATCTTTCGGTATGATGATAAAGTATAAGATTAACATTAAGACAAGTTTGTTCATGAAAACATGTATAACCTTGGTGTGGAAAAATAATTGAATTGATTTCCATCTAGTTCGCCCGTCTACTCGATCGTATGTATATGAAGCTTTTATCGATTTTTTTCT
This sequence comes from Contarinia nasturtii, assembly GCF_009176525.2. Taxonomy (NCBI): domain Eukaryota; kingdom Metazoa; phylum Arthropoda; class Insecta; order Diptera; family Cecidomyiidae; genus Contarinia; species Contarinia nasturtii. The sequence continues at coordinate 5,050,123 of NW_022197544.1, forward strand.
TCGTTCGATATCAATTTCCATACTTTAAATATACGTTTACCTTTCATTTTATTCACTTCAGAATGCTGCATGCTCAATGTTTGCAGATAATATAAGTGTAGCCAAAACCGATAAAAACCATGCCAAGAGAAATTCAATACGTATGATAGACGGACGTCTATAATTTGATTTGCACATAGTCTGAGACGATTAATGGTTGGGATCAAACATTGAAAAATTTGATTATGGCATGAAAGTAACGCGACATTGTTGAAAATAATTTGAAAAACATCAGTTAACCTGATGAAATCCACATTGTTGTGTTCATCATAAAGGTCAAAAACCAAAAACAACAAAGAAACGCAAATGAAATATAATATAAAAGGGAACATACCTTCAAATGATGATAAAATAATATAGCTCCACCTGTTGATAGAGCAAACCAGGCGAACAATGTTAATGTCGATACGTCCGAAATGTGGAGCGAATTTAAAATGCCAGATAAAACGATTGCCGCGGCGTGACAGCAGAGTATTGGTATCAATAAACGATCTAAAATATCCCATGGCAGATCTAAACTATAGTTGGATGGTTAGTCTATGGTGTATCCAATCGTCATATTCAATAAATAAATATATATATATATATACCTAGTGGATGATGGTACCAATGATGAGCGACGTACCGAACCACGTCTCAAGGATCCTCGTCTCAGCGAGGCACGGCGCATATCGTTATTCTACATATTTTTTTTTAGCGAAATAAACCAATGAAAAGCAATTAATACATTTGTTGTAACACGATCGAAAATAGTTAGTCGAAAAAAGATGTTGAACAAATGAAAACAAAAAAAGAGCCAAATGGGTTCAATATTCGCCAAAAGCATTGTTAGCGATTTCGACATCTTAGCAATGTACATTCTAAGGGGTGGTACATTCGAAAAATAGAAAAATGTGATTGCTTTAAGAGATAGTATGGATAATACAATTATTGAATGGCACATAGCACAGCATGTTATTTGCAATTCAATTTTGTTTTTGCATTCACTTTTTTATCGGGCAAATTTTATCTATTCGTTTCAATAAAACTTCTTTTTTGTCATTCAAATGATTCTCGCATATTTTTTTAAAGCCAAATTTCACAGATACAGACATTATATTGAGATATTTTCAACCAGATGAATCAGCTCAGCCAGATATCGTCAGGAACTGAAATTGAGTGAAAACAATAGAAGTGATTGTTATGGTTATACTTACATTGCTGCAATCACTCCTGACAATCTCTGGCTGAGCTGATTCATCTGGCTGAAAATATCTCAATATAATGTCTGTACAGATATGTTGTAAAAATAATGAAAAAAGATAAGTGAAATTTAATTAATTCAACAACAAAAAAACACATGCACTCACTATATGCATATTTTGACATTCATATTTTATTTATTCGGGCTATGAGGCACACATATCTCTTTTCTCTTCCAAAAATCACTATGCTCACCCGAAAAGATTGATGCGCTTGTGTTTTGAGAATATCTATTTATAGAAAATAATTGTTGTTCGTTGTGTCTTTGAACATATATTATTCGATTAGTGAGTCGTTAGCGCGACCAAAAGTTGACTATTCACAAAACAGTATTTGGCATATTCAAAAGAAACCACACGCACGCACAGTTTGGCAATCAAATATTCAAAAGGCAAAACTTTGACCCGCATGAACTCGAGCAAATCCACACACACATTTTTTTATATATTTATTTTCGATGTGGCACGACTGCGTTAATGGTTAACCAATTCACATTTGGCATTACGTCAAAAAATATATAGATTTCCGCTTATTGTTTGGTTTTTGCATATGGTTTTTATTTCATTATTTTGATTATTATAAATGCGTACATTTGGAAAATGGTAAAATAAAAATGCAAAACGCTCTTCGAATTGTTGATTGATGCACAAACATGTGAGGAAAAAATTCATCGAAAATTAAATGTTTTGCTAATTATTTTGTAATTTTGGGCTTGCAAATATAAAAATATGGACTTTGGGATCGATTCCAAGTTAAACCAATTAATATCGCATTTAATTATAGCCAATGTGATGTTTGTACATTCGGAATGTTTGAGTTTGATACACTGCCCAGATATGTTTTGCTGGTTTTACGCTGGTACATATAAAAATGAATTTTATGAACTTTGTGTGACACATTCATTTTTGTTTACCCAATATTCAAATCTCAATTGAAAAGAGTGAGACATGAAATTTGATAGAAAGAGAATAATAAATAAATTAGCTAAGATAGATCGAAGATTGCAGGCAAAACAGCAGTCTTGAAAAAGTCCGGTCGAAATTTTAAGTGTGTTTATCGAAAAGATGAAAAAATCAAGTGCTGAAAAGACAAAAATAGTCTATGCGCCACATAAATATTCCAAAAATAAATTTTTTCCTATTAAATGACCAATTACTATGTAGACACACATTCTCGCTTATTCAACTCATACATGCATATCGCGAGACATGGCGCGATTTAAACCGGCTGTAAAAGTGCGTTGCATGCCAAAGGATGACTTTTTTTACCGGTTAAGAAACTTTATTGTTGATTGGTTTTGATTATCGATTTTTTTTGCTTTTGGACAAACATTCATGTAAACGTAGTCTTTTTTGATTAAATGAAAAAAAGAAAAATGCGCGCATAAAAAAAGATTCTTTTAATTTTACACGGCCCAAGCATATGAATGCCAAAAATAACATCATGACAAATGGCTATATTTTGTATTTCGGAATCAAATGTGTGTAGCTGATTTTCGGTTGTCGTTGTTGTTGTGAAACAAAATCAACGGAACCAAATTTTGAATAAAGTGGAAATATCATATTGTGACAACTTATTTCGAACTGACGTTTCAATAAATACTATAGTTACAAAATGTTCCATTTGCCTACATGACAAATAATTAATCTCACACACTAAACGATTACGAAATGCAAATAAAGTCATAAAGAGCCGGTTGCTCTTTTACTCTTCAACTAATTTGTGGTGTTTTAGCAATGATTGCACTGTTACGTAACACAGTACTAGAAAAATTTCGATCTGTATCACTACCAAAAGCATTGCGAACAAATCCCAAAAAGAGATCAAGCGAAGATATTACTTAAAAAAAGTGAATGCTGGACGAGTATTTAGAAAACGTTTATCGAAATGTAGGAAGTTCAGTTTCCAAGCATGCACGAAGCAAAAATTGGCACTTGATTAAAAAGTAATTTTCTATTAAAACTTACCGAAACCATGATGTGCAACACAGTTTGTCGTTTTTTCTTTCCTTATTTTTTTTTCACTTGGCTAAATAAATAAATAAATATATGAAGAGTGAGAGAGAAAAGCGAACAAGATAATGAATAAGTGAATAAGTAATTCTGGATATGCGATATAAGTTGAAAACTGTACATCTCCAACAAATTGAATTTAGGTTACACAAACAAAACCACTCGACAATTTTGTATATTTCTAAGCTTTTTGGAAAATATTCGACATCTTTCAATATTTTTTTTTCTGCCATTCCATACTTTTTTAATTTCTTTTTTTTTTTCAACTTTTTTGCTCTCTTGAAAATAAACTGATAAAATCACACAAAAAACATGCCAAAAAACCGTTTACATTACTACAAAGTGGGAAGGCGGCATAATTTTACATGTATATGCAAATATGTGACACGGAAAAGTGTCGTGCTTGTCCCATCCAGATTGAAGTAATTACAGTTTATCGAAAAATAATCAAAAGCACTCAGTTTAATTGGCGCTGGAATCAGCTAGCACACAAATAGAAAACAAATTTCTACAACATGCACTGACTGACGATAAAAATAATAATAATAATAATATTGAAAAATGAATTTTCAGCGATTACTATAATCGGCTGACGACGAGAGAAAAAATACGAAACACCCGTTAAAATTAATTATTATTATCGAATGTTCAAAGAATTTAAAACGAAAAATGAATTTTTTTAACAAACAAACTTTTACCAAACGTGAAGTTTGCTTTTAACTAGTTTCTCTCTCTATATGTTATCGACTATAGCTTTGCCACGATACTGATCTCGTCGCGCAATTTGCGTACGCTTAATCCTTTCTCGTGGATCGGTGTCAGAATATCTATCGAAATCTGTATAGCCGGATTGAAACTGCTACTTTTGTTCCTCTCTATTCGTGAAGCAGCAAAATCGCGAAATCGAACGAAATATTTGAAAGAAACAAAATCTTCGGCTCATTTCGGATATAGTAAAATTGTTGATTTCAATATTGGCTGATTACAAATTCTATGACCGATTAAAAATAATTGACATCTGTAGAAATGAAGTGTCCAACATTTTCATTAATCGTTTCATATTTTGAATTTTAATATAATTTGTCAGACCTCATGTCCTCTTTCAGATTGTTTTGGAAAAGGTCGTTCTTTATGCACGACATTTTTTGCAATTTCATTTTCGATTCACAGACTAACAAGAGAGAAATTAAATGAAGAGATATATTGAATATTCTTGGTATTTCATTGGATTTTGAAGTTTTTGTTATCGTTCGTTTTGTGTCTATTTCGCTTCACAACGATCGGAAAAATGATCGGTGTGTGAAACACTGAATATCATACGTCAATAAAAATAAGAAAATTCAACACGTTATTATACATATGAATATGAATCGGCAAGAGATGAAAGAAGAGCAGACGAGTATTTCGATTGTATGAGAACAGTTAATTGACTGCAGATGAAATGCTAAAATGTGACCGAACATTTGCGTAAATGCATACATTTAACCAACGATATGAGATGCATGAATTAGATCGACGAAACACCCAAGCTAAGCACACAATTTATTTATCGGACTTGAACATTGTTGTGCCACATAAATAACAATTTCGTCTAGGTGAATCACGTTTGGAGGCAAACTAATATCCATTAGATGTCAGATACAGTAAATGTGATATGATGTCAATGATTTATTGTACCGAAACTACGTTCAATCTATTATTGTAATCGTTCATGCATAACGCTTGATTTTTTGTGACAAATTATTTAATTAACCTGTAATACTCTCATGTATGAGTGTCACTCATTCCAAGAGAAAAAAAAACTATATCTGTTAAGATAGATTTACAGAGTAGAGATTTAACGGAGTGTATTATTTCAAGGGTATTCTGAACAAATGATTGACATAAGCAAACGCATCGACAGACATCTCGATTGGGTTCGTTCAAAATCTCTTTGGGGTATGGAAGGATCAAAAACTGCAACAAATCGAACTATTTTCGCTTAATTGCCGATGAACACAATTGAGGTGGTTCCGATAGGATCGTATTTCATGACTACATCAAAAATAACATCTACATTTTCTCCCATAATGCGTTGTGTCTGAAATTCGGGTCTGAATATTACCCACCATTTTTGCTATAAACTCTGCCATGGATCGACATTATGTGCAGTGTTGAGTGATGGTTTATTTATATATTTACGGATTCCACTGAACGCATGTTCATCGTTTTTTCTTTCCTCCACTGATTATTATGTCAATTTAACGTACACGATTAAAACTTTAAACGGATTTTACATCCATCTCATCTATTTTTTTCTTCTTCTTAATTTTTATTATAACAAAAATGAAAATGCAAGCTTTATCAAAGCTTATCTACATGTGAGGGGCCTTCTTTCGCTTGAAGATTATTTAACTGATAATATATGAAGACAACCATCTAAAAATAAATAAATTCGCATAATTGTCGAGCAAAACATCATTTTACATCTTCATCCATCCAAGATTTGTATCGTAATCGAATTCCAAGCCAAAAATCCCAACAAAAAAAAGTTAAAAGAAACCCATAATCATAAAATAATAAAGCATATACTCCATGTGGATAGCATTGTTAGCCCAAGATTTGAATAAATTTTACACAATTACTGTTTCTATGACCCCTAAATCACAGACATTTGCAATGTTGTAGAAACAGTAATTGTGTAAAAATTTATTCAAATTAAAACGAAAGATCTGGCCCATAATGGCAGAACATTTCGCAGATTAATTTTGCTTCAAAATGATATCTCAAAATATAGAAAACTATTCGCATATAACCGTTTGTATAACTGTCGAAGTTCAAAAGATTTATTCATCGAAATAGATAAAAGGAAATCAAACTTCACCATGATTTATTATTCGTTAATTTGATTAGTGTGGTTTATTTTTATCGATTATGTGGTAAACATCACTCTGTTGTTTGTGTATGTAGATTGTGATTTTGCGCGTTCGCTCGTTTTAACAGTTTCCATTCGATTTGGGTCGAGATCTTGATATTTTGTGCGTTAATTATGACACATGTAAGGTTTTTTTACATCTGGTATTTATAATCATTTTTATGATATTTTTGGTCTTTGATTTTGTTTTTCTGTTTGCGATTTCATTTTTGCGTCGATAATGCTTCAATACATTTCACTCCGCATTTGATTTGGTGATTGGTGCAAAAGTCACAATAAATTATTCAGTGACAAAATGGTAAATCAATGGACAGATTTTGTAAAAAAATTCGCAGAAAAAAGTTGTCTTGCGTAAAATTTCGTTATATCCAAATGGGTTGCTGTCATCACATTCCATGGGGATATCATAAGCACACATATATCCACAAACACTATATAAAAGGCAAAAAAGAGATCAAATGATTTTGAAATCAACATATATACTCGATATGCTTTTTGCATAAAACTCCTTCGCATTCACATTTGCATTGAACCTCAACATACCACGATTCAGTGTGCCATTTTCGGTCATTTCAATCGAATTTATTGAATACTTTAAAAATATTTCACACCCGGTGATGATAAACAGTTTTGTATGAATGAAAAATTAAAAAGAGATGATCAATCAAAGAGCACTTGTAAAGCACGATATCATACGTAATACATATAAGCTGCAACTTTGTCGTTTGTAATATATTTATTTTACACGTTTTTATCCAATAAAAGTATAGCTATCTTTTGAAATGGTATTTGTTCAGTTTAAAGTCGATCATTGACGAGTGCATTTTGATTCAAAATCGATTGATGATGAAACAGCTATAAAAACGAAGTAAATAAAGTCAGTAAACGTCGTTATATCTTTGGTAAATTGATACAGAAAAAAGCCATCAGGTTATTCAAATGCAAACAATTGTAATTGAGCTGTTTTTTGTCGTTTTTGATCAAATCTGTTTTATTTTCTCATTTACTCTCCGGCAATTTGATGATTTTTTTTTATTCGATCACAATCAACAACAATGACGAAGGAAAATGTACTTTTCGTAAATATTGTGCCATATTACTTAAAATAAGCCCATTTTGCATGTAAATGTCACCAGATTTGCAAACAAAATATTATGCGACGTAGAAAAAGTGTCGCGAAGGAGAAAAGAGAGAAAATGGGCAAATAACAAGCAGAATACAAGACTTTCTTACTTTTTCATTTGTTTCTCGTTTTTTTTTTCTTCGTTGCTGTCAGAATGCACTCAGTTTTGGTACCAAAAATTTTCGTTGCTTTGCTCGTCAGAAACACACAGTCTCTATAGCCATTAATTTATATTTAGAAAATGATAAAAAGAATAATAAAGGGCAACGCGCGAAAAAGCGAAAGTGGTGACAAGGAAAGTGTTTAAACGAGACGAAAAATGGTTGGCGCGCATACGGGAACGGTGAGATTTTGAATTGAAAAATTTAGTGTTTGATATCTTTCACTCGCTCGCTCGCTCTCTCGCTCTCTTCACACAACACATTTCACACCAACATCTCGAATGTTAGATTACGTTCAATTCGAACAACACAAAAAACAAAAACACACATATATACGCTATATTCATCACACATCTGGATAAATTGAAGGCAATTCTCGACACAGGAAGTAAACATTTAGTTATTTGATAATAATCATCCAAACCAATTGAATGAAAATATTCACTTGAATATATCTCGATGAGATTGCAAAATGTAGATTGATATGAAATTAAAATAAACATACTCAATGGTGTTTTGATCTTTAGTGCCAAACCGTTTTCTCGAGCGCTTTCCCATCATCGTGTATGAAAATAAATTCATAGATGTGTCTCTTATTATATTTATAAATAACATCATGATACCGAAAGTGTGAGTTTTGGTGTTTATGTTGCTTTACACAACAGGCGAAAGTATTTTCTATTCAATGATGATATTTTGCTGAAAATTCATATGTCCTAATAGATAATTATGCATTAATAAATCGGTTTACCGCTTCATTTGAAAAAACATAAACAAGAAAAAAGCGTATATGAGAACGATTTTAAACATTTTCAAGAATACCATCTATGTGGTTGTGGCATAAACTCATATCCCATAAATCATCGTGTAGAGAAAACAACATGTCATTGAATTTCGCTACCACATTTCTCCAATCGACTACCAATTTTTTTAAAATAATTTCGTCTACTATATATTTTACTGTGAACCATTTTCATCAACAATGATTTCTAACGACGGTTCAATTCATTGCATTTTTTTGAATATCCAGTTGTCAATGCTTTACCATCACCACAAATGACATTTTGCGCGTGTACATACGATTTATGAATTTGGTCGGGCTCGTTACAGTAAATATTTACGATGAGATGAAAATCATACTTTATGCTGCGTTTATCACTAAATTACAAATTCGTTTATCGATGCTTCCATCTTTGCCCACATTTGTTCAGGAAAAAAAACTTCCGTCTACTGCAATAACATTCACAAAATATAGGTATGAATCTATTTTGATGTTTTGAAGAGAAAAACACGTATTTTTTATATAAAAATCTCATTTTTGTTACGTCGACACTAAATTTTTGTTTTGGCTATCAACTGTGATGATTGCATAAATTTGATCATATTAAGTCAATAAATTTCACCCACACAATGAATAACTAGCGAATGGAAAATGTAATAAAATAGATATTGGCATCATGAAAACTGAAAAGGTGAAATCACATCTTTGTCTTATCAAAAAATTGGGCGAACTTAGACTGAAGATATATTCATAATTGGTTCGAAAAATGTGCCAAACCACACACATATCGTACATATACAGAATAACCTGTCAATTTTCCGCTATATAGAGGTTCCATTCATTGTAATTAGATTATAAACATTTAGATTTGATTGGAGATCCTTCTGATCAAAAACAAGTACCAAATGATTATTGATTTTATTATAGGCACCGCGAAGGTGAAAGCGCATTTCTTGTAACTCCTGCTCATTCATGTATTCAGGTGCGGAGCTTAACAAAAAGTGCGGGTACTCACTTTTGCCTGCAGTTCTCTGGTGATACTACCAGCTTTGAGCTTTTAATTCACAATCAGCTTACGACAAAGCGGCAAATATACATCTGTAAACGGTAATGCATTCAAATGAATATATCCGTTGATATATCTATCCAGAAGCGAACTTATGCACTCGAAAGGCAATAACAATTAAAGGCATTTGTCAACGAAAACTAATGAGCACCATCTGTAATGGTATTCTAACACATAATTTCGATCGGAATTATTGTTCATCGGAATTATTGGGGCACAATGTATTCGAGACTACAGCAATCAAATCGAATCCCTTGTTTCACACACAAAACAATTTCGACACGCTCTGCTCGCACTCCATTTAAAGCAATGTATTGGATTTCTAACACGCAGATGTGCTGCCACTTGGTATCTCGAAGTTAAGCTGCTTAACGAACATGCTTCTTGTAAATGAAGAAGAAGAGGAAAGCAATGTCTTACATAGGGTTGAACTTATAAATGTCAGAGAGCAGCACAACTGCAGTGTTCAAAGTGCGATCGCCCTTCGAATTTCGAATTTTCGATCGGAATTATTTGGCTAGAATACCGCCACACTGTGCACCATAGTTGGAATATGCATTTTTGTGTTGTTCAATATACCGAATGTATGGCCATATATCCACAAACCATAGTTTGGCAAGCTGATCACAGGGCAAAAAATATTAATACTGGAATATATTTTATTGGTCGAAAGTACATTGACATGAGTGTGACCTCGTATGTATCCAAATATCAGACAACAAAAACGAAACAAAGAAGAGAAAAAAACAGAACGATTATAATAAATCTGGTGCTAAAAATATTCGGTAGCCGAAAAATAACAAAAACAAAAAACATATTGAATACGGGCAAACGTTTGCATATATTCCATAAAGCTAGATTTGTATTGAACGATGTTGATTCTGAGTAACTCAAACAAAAATACGAAAACAAAAGTGTGACAACACAAAAGTAATAACAAATTGACTCAATATTTTGTTCGCGTATATTGTACAACGTAAAAAAGGCACAATGACATTGACCACATTTGATATATTTTTTGTTTGGATATGAGAAATTTTTTTGAAAATGGTCTACGACACACCATCTGATACCGATTTTGATGTCGAATGAACAAAATTGCCGAATAATTAAAAGAAAAATCACATGCGCAAAGAATTGAGCAAAGCTAGCGAAGAATGACGCTGAAAAAGCTTCACACTTATTGCATATACTTTTGTGTGTCTGTGTGCACAAGTATGAACATATGAGAGCATTGAGAGTAAATCATATGCTAAATATAACATGCACATAAGCAATGATAATGACACTGACGGGACTTGAACACTTTGCCTCATATGAACTATAATATTTCGGAAACCAAGTGCACATACGTGATTGTTGCATAGCTCTCCAGTCTCAAGCATCCGAATGTATTCATGTCGAAATGTGGCATACATATTCATTTTAAGTCCTTGCGATCTACAAATCTGTTTCTGAGAGCAACCACATGGAAATACAACCTATTACTATTATTCAAATTCAAATCATAGAATATTAATGCATTATATTACATGTAATGGGGTTACGTTTAAAAAATAGGGTTTGTGGGTTTTTAAGTTTTTCCTGCACATTTGTGCCGCGCGGATGTTTTTCACATGAATTTTTTTGTTGTTGGAGAATGTTAAAAAATGGCTTATTTATGATTTAAAAAAATGCTGTACGATAATTTTTCTATGTCACTTAGTTTTTCATTTGAAAACTTAGGTCGTGCGATGGAACTTTTTAATGTCATGTTCCTGCCATTTGATTTGATCATTTCACGTCCGCGCTCTCAAGAGGTGCCGAACAAGAGAAATATATTTATGTTCATACGTATTATGACTGGCATGAAATACATGACACTTTATATTTTTATCACGTTGTTCCAACACACATGTAAATAGTTTGGATTGAATTGGATGTTTCTTTGTGTGTAGTTCCAGACGAGAAACCTGTTTGCATGATACTTCAATGTTGAACCACATTCTCTGTCTATTGGCCCATTTGGTAAAAAAAAATTTAGTTGATGTATGCATCGACCGTATAACTAAAAGCGACAAAAAAAAACACCGTCAACGAATTGCGGCCATTAAATGCCATTATACATCTCTTGTGTCGAACAAACACGTTATGTAAAAGGTGGCTGAAAAAGTGAGGGTTGAACGATTCATACATTAAAATTGCTTTCTGTACTACAGAGTTAAGTGCACACGTATATTAATGGCACTATTTTTAATTAAATAGATGCGTGAACAACCATTTCGTTTATGATTTGCGTAGAATTAATGGTTAATATGATTATACTACAAGGACGTCGAGGGGTTGTCAATTTTTGTATACATATGTATGCCTGTGTGAGCGTGTATTTGTCTAGGTACTTTTTTTAGCATTCATACTCCGAATAAGTATCAGTTTTATTCCAAAGGTGTATTCAGCCTGTGTTTGAAGGCGACAGGATGCGGCTCCGGGGTCAGCATATATCTCATTCTGAACTAACTGCAATTTGTGTTCTTTAAACTGCATTTCTTTTTTCTTCATCCTTTTGCTCTTGTTACTGGGTATATGAATAGTTGAAAATAATAATGACTCACACCGATGCCGCCTCTTTTACTTATGCGTCTAATAAATAACATGTAAGAGATAGTTGTAATCTCAAACTTTACAGAGACGTTTTACATCTCATCGGTTTAGCTACGAGATGCAAAGGTAAAAGAGTCGTTATTATTCTCAACTCTTCATATAATGTTGGTCTGAATCACAAACCGATGGAGAATGGAATCCCATGCGGGACTTTGTTGTAAAGGTTAACAAATGCCAAACTACGAGTGAAGTCATTAAACCGTCCAATGATACAGTTGAACGACAATTACCACGAATATCATCCTACATACATATTTATCCCACTCAAAGAAAATTACATTATAAGTATCCCTATTATTTTTTGATGGTTTCGAAAATATTTTCTTTGTAGAATATCATTTTGTGTCAATAACAATAAAAAAAAATTAAATGTTATTTTGACCAAACATAGTTTTTGTTATTTATTTTAATTGTTTGATTTGTGTTGACAATTAAAATATTGTTCGGAAAATTATTTTATTTTAAATATGTTGTCCAAAGTTGATTGTTTCCGTTGACTGCATCCGTATACACATATCATCGATTAGTCATAACATGCCGGAAGTTGTTCGTGAATTCATTAAGCACACAAGTTTTTAATACCGAACTGGACTTTTTCGAACTCTAAACAACTTTTTCAGTATATAATACATGTATATTACATTGGTCTTATCATGCGATGTACACAAAACGAAAATTGTAAAAATTCATTGTAAGTATTCGGAGAAAATCGTTTTTCCATCCACTTTCTCTAGCACTTTCCACTTCCGGAAATAATTATCTTTTGATGGTCTTGCTGTTATGGGCTGAGAAAACGAAAACTGAATTATAACACTTGTATATACAATTGAGTGCTCGGATATTCTCAAGTGTTTTCAAATGCGTTGAAGCTTCCATTTGCTTCAGTAAGTAATTTATGGAAAAATATTATACAATATACTCACAGAAAAAAAATCAGATATTTTGAAACCAGAAATCAGTTCAAATCACAACGGAATGATTTTTGGGTTCAAATCAACCGAAAAATCGGTCAAGACTTAAAATTTGAGAATTTCAATGAGACTTGAATTTGTATTTCAATCCTTTATTCGATGATAACAAAATGAAGTCTCTTTTTTTTCGCACGACGATGTGATCAACATGAATCACGCGTATTACAGCTGAGTAAAATTGCCATGAAGAGCAGCAGAAAGGCAGTCTAAAGCACAAAAAAATCTTCATGGCAGAGTCCTAACCGATTTTTCGGTTAATTTTAACCCAAAAATCATTCCGCTGTGATTTAAACCGATATCTGGGTTCAAAATATCCGATTTTTTTGTGAGTACTACATAGATTCAGTGTCAAAGAAATGTTTTATATCGATTTCAATTTTTTTTTATCAGAATACTTTCCAAGAATTGTCGAAGCGAAGTTTTCAAGTATTTTCTATTTAAATCGAGCCGTAAAATGTGTTATAATAAACGCTTAAGCGTTATAATAAATACAAGAGTAAATAACTTTCGGTTGGTTGTGTCACAAAAATGCATCAATTTCATTTCAGTCGTGAACATTTCAATTTATCCTCAACATAAACAAATATATTAAATCAATGAAAGATAAGATGTCAATCTAGTATGTGGGATTGAAAGATAGAACATTATTCGATAAATTATAATGGAATTATTTGAAGGTCGTGAATTCAGAGAATGAAAAAAAATGGATAGCCAAAATTGACAGAAATTGATATTCATTTAAAAAATTGAAATGGATTAGTTTTTGTAATAAGTCATACGAAAATGTATGTGGGACTAACACTATGAAGCTGCATTCTGTCAATATAACATTAATTTCTTTTCAATTTTGGTACCAACTTCGGTATTTACCTTCTTCTCTGAATAGCTTTCGCCCACATACGTTTGCACAATGAATGCATCTAAATTTGATTTATTTTATCGTACTTCAAAATAATAAAATGTAATACCTTATAAGGTAGCATATATTCAACATTATAAAATCACACTATATGGACTCAACATAAAATTCAATAAAAAAGAGAACAAACTTGAAAGATGAGAATTTAAATTTCGATTACCCATACTGTTTACATCAAATAAAAAGCACCAGTTTGAAGTCAAAGCGAAGAGTTGCCAATAAAGATATTCAAATATTGACGCGTAGGCGTCTTTTCAGCCAACGTCTTTGCACCATATCTTCGATATATCACATTATATAATTTCAACATTAAAGTTTTTTTCATCTGACTATGAAAGTCACGACAAATCTATTTACAATGCGGAAAATGCCATCAAACTTTAATAACAGTTAAAAATGAAAAAAAAAAACATTGAAGTCAGTACCTCCGCAAATAAAATAAAACAGACATTATAAATTCGAATGTTTCATAAAAATATATATCACACACTTATCCATACATATCCACGATTTA
>NW_022197544.1:5064514-5083215 GCF_009176525.2 Contarinia nasturtii
TATGGTGTTTTTATCATCATACCCACTCATAAAAATATATATCACACTTATCCATACATATCCACGATTTACCTCAACCCTCACAGCGATGCCTGTTATCATTCTTATTTATGTGACCAAAAAGAAAACACCAAAAATCCCAATTAATCATTTATAACATAATTGGAAATCCGGGGCCACAGATCGAAATTCAAACAAATACAAAAACTGCAAAAAGGGAGCTAATTTCGTTAGAAAAGTAATCCCCTTTCATACTACGCATTATTCAAGCATTTTTGTTTGTGCTTTCAAACAGACACATTTGGTCAGAAATACATGACAGTTCAAATTATAACATTCGACATTTCATTGAATTGGAAAAAAAAGTCAAACAACTTGTCAATTAATATTTTTATTTTTGTTGGTGCGCATTTGATATAAAGTTAGACTAACCTTGTAAGCAAGATTAGTCTAATTTTAATATCAAATTAAATATGGATAAATCCATATTCCTGAGAAACTTTTCAATTTTACCAGCCGATCGGAAGAAAAAATTTCGTGAAAAAATATCAAATTTGTTTGCTTATATTGTGCAACTTTGAATCATCACTTGGATGGAAAGCTCTTGTGTTATTTGAAATTTTCAATCGCAATTAAGTCGTAATCGTACGTAATTATATTGAAAAACATCTATGTTTGGCGATAAAATGAAAATAGTAACTCCAAATCGAAATAAGTTCCTTGAAATACTAGCTATATCACTTATTTTATCTCAAGCATACCCAATATGAGCCAATGTCAACTTATTACTGTGTGGTATTGGACGAAATATATTGTAGCCATCGAGATGAAGTGTTTACGTAGTCCAAATGTCTCATCTATATATCTATACATTTTATCTCCACTCCAATCTTCACCTTTTTTTGTAATGGTCATGAAATTAGGCTTGTGTTACAAGTGGTCATCATAATAAGTCGTGAATATCAGATATCGAGAATAGTATACACTACACAAATGACATAAACTTTATATTTTGGAATATAATAAAGAAAAACAAGCCAATCACCTCTATATTGACTCTTGATTCTGTTTGATAAGTCTTCTTCACCCAAGAGGAAAATTTGAAACGTTTTTTAAACATTTTTTGCGTTGAAAAATGTAACGCTTTGGCCCATTTCAATGGTTATTTTTGTGTTGCCTGGTTTAAGTTCTAAATTTCATCTCATAATGACCGCATAACGTGAACAAGATCCAATATGTGCGCGATAAGTTTCAATTTTATAATAACTAATGACTAATTTTGAACGCAAATAAAAAATAAACAATTTTTTTACAAAGTTTTTTTTGTAGTTATATTTCCTCTATATAAGAATAAGAAAATAAAGTTCTCAAAACCTCGACCTAACGTCCAAACTGAACATAATTTATCCGTTAGGGCGTTGGGCTGTCAATTTTTTTTTCATATCAATCTATAGTCTTTTTCTCCTCTTTTTTTTCTTTCCATTGTGACGTTGAATTTGACTGAAACTGCACATAAATCCGGCTCCAATTTCGACCGTGAACATATTTCTAGGCCAACTGGCAATGTTAGTAAGGAATATATTATCATACGTGATTCGAATGTTGAGAGTGAAACATCAACATAACGATAATATTTACTTAAAGAAGACACCCACGTTATGTGCTTTATACACTATTTGTGAATATCATGTGTTGCATTGTGTTTGGGATTTGATGTAGCGTGAAAATTTGCGTGTAAAATATGCTTACCTTTAGGACAAATGTATGAATAATTAAAGTAGTGAATTTTCTCTCCGCAAATATATCCACGTCATAATTTTAAGTATAGAAATTAGAATTTTGTTCAACTGAACAAACTTTGTTAGAAATGAATAAACTTCATGATGCGTGTTGGATTCAAACACATACACATATATACATCCATACATATCGTTCTTCACATCTCTTGCCATAAACTCGCAAATAATTCCCAATGCTACTGTTATCCAAAGTGGAAAAACACCGATGTTCCCACAGCCAACGTGCTAATGAAAAGGGAAAAAAGTATGGGCGCTTATTCTTTTACACAGTCGAAGTTTTTTTTATTAGTTTGAACATTTTTTCCATGCGGATTGACGTCATTCGTGAGCACCGAATTCTGAACAAGTGCTTCTTTCCTCGAGCGTATTCCAAGCTCAAAGGAAGATGAACAGATTTACACTCTCAATGTTTTTTAAAGAGCACGGCATACTCATGCATTATGTGTGAATGTGACCGCACGAAGAAACACCAAATTATCAAAAAATATACCATCAGCATAGTAGCACTTAATGTGTATGTGTATTGTGTATGGTACGAGTTGCACTGATCGAGACGACAACTTGAAATCAATCTATAAAAACTATTACCTATTGAGACATTTTTTAACACAGAAACCAACAGAAGACATTTTTGGCTATGTTATCTTTTAAAGAGATTTATTAATAAATGTTCTAATTCGATTAAAAGAACATTTGAATTCTTTGAAAAATATTCTATCCACTTGTACACATCGAAAAGGATTCCAAAGCTTGATGATACATCAAGCAATACAACGGCAACTAGACATTGATTTGTTGACCGTACACTCTTTTTCTTTCTCCCCAAAAGTTTGCCCCATTTACGAATCAACCGTTGTTATTTTAGTAATGATAATCAATAATATCAGTTAAACGTAAGTATTCTAAAGTCTTCCCTTGGGCCATTACAAGCTTAAGCTAATGTCCAAATTCCCAATCGCATTTCTATCGTTATTTTAAAAGTAAAACTTTTAGCACGATTGACATACCCATTTACTCTAAATAATGTGAACATACATTTTATGACATTTTAAATAGTTTAATTAACAAATCAAGCATCGGTAAAACAAGATTTAGTAAAAATGTTTGAAAGGAGAAAACAGATATTGTAACTTGTTTTTCATTGGAATAACCAGAACAACAACAATATTCGGTTCTTCAGTTTTCAGTAAATAACGAAAGCGATAGTAATTGCTATTGTTTTCCATTCATTACTACAACATACATCATATCTGACCAGAGATTTTTTGATCTTAAATTTTCAAATTTTGCCCCCAAGTGTTTTCAAATTATCATCCCTTAAAACAAGAGCTTTTTTTGTCTCCATTAAAATGTCGTTTAAAATCAACATCACACTTAAATCCCAAACTATACTACTGATTCGTTAATTTTCAAACCAAATTGATAGACAAACTATTTTCAAATTAGTTTCAAAATTGAAATAAAAATGCATTGGAAAATCAAGAAGAAATCCTTCAAAGATAACAGACGGCTTTTCTGCCTTTCGCTTGTTTTTTTTTTCTATTTTGATAGGTAATACAAATACTTTGTACATCCCCAAATGATTTAAAATCGCTGGAAAGTGTGCGTCAATGTAGTTTTCTTTTTCTATTGTCGTTATGTGAATTTCTACACAGCCCAAAGGAATCATAAACGTTTGCTGGAATTTATACCATGAAAGCAATTGATATTCATTGTGAAATCATTTGAACTGGATTTTTATCAGTTAAGGAATAGTACGGAATGAAATTGAATTCGTTTTCTTTTTGCAGGAATGTGTGTTTGTATAAGCCATTAAATGGGTTATTATGATTGTTTTCTAGCACAAGTATTTCATTTATTATGGAATATCGAATTGCTCAATGAGCAATGCATTGTATCTAAATGAAGATTTCAAGCCATTTTATTACCTATTATCTTGATATTGACCAACTTTTCTACCTGATGCATGAAGATTCTACTGGAAAATGGAAATTAATAGTTATCTATTGTATATGTTACGACATTTACGCCATGTTTTGTGCCATTTGGTATCTCCAACGCTCATCCGTTTCACATAAAAATATTCATTGCGTTGCTATTTTTAGATCGAAAGACATAACATAAAACTCAGTGTCAAAAGTGAATAAAAAGCGCCATTTCAGTGCCATGGTCTTGTTGCCATCAGCAAAAAAGGGAAAATAATAAAGTGGAACAGCCTTTAATATCATGGAGTAGATGGGGTCAATGATGACGTTATCCAAGCTGAATTACACGTGCACTTTCTATTATATTCGCAAACTTTGTTAATTTTAAAATTTCTTTTTCGGTTTTTGTCCAAAATATTAGACCTATGCCTGCTCGATTCCTCTTTCCATTGTTATCATTGTTCATCTCATTAATTGCGTTGTACTTTTTCACAAAATTATTCGCTAGTATTAAACATCTTTTGTTTTATTTCCTTCTTCATCGCGTTCATAGTACTCTGTAATCAAATTGCGTGGGTTTACAACAACATAAAAACAGAATTATACAGCAATTTCGACAACATTTCAATTATATAATTTGAGCACTCACTCACTATGTAATTAAAAGACAATTTTTTTTTGAAAACATCGGTGTTTTTAGGGAGTGACAAAAGGATGAGAAATATGATAAAATTTGCGTATTGAAAATGAGTTGCTTTTTTTAAAAAATTAAAGTCAAGATACTGTGGTGAAAAATTTCCAAACAGAAACCAATAATTAAATATCAAAACATAAAAAACCTGATTGCAACGTCAGAGGCAGATCGTAAATATTGAAAATAATGTCGTTATGTAAACTTTCCAATATCACGTTCAACCACATCAGAAAAGACATTTTTTGATTAAAGGTAAATTTTCATTATGAATTTAAAAGCTATTTGAGAAAGTGACACACCCACCCAGACCATTTCAGATTTTCAAGCGAAAGAAAAACAACAACAACAACAACTTCATAATATTCTCTCCCTCAACAGTTGACAGTCCTTTAAAAAATTATTAGTGTATGTTAGAAGAAAATTCGATTTTCCTTTGTGCTGTCGAGAGCAGCTTCTGAAAAAAAGCATCAAAAGATAAAAAAGAAGAAGGATCTGTTTTTCATCCGTTTCGTTAGACTATGATAAAATATACATATCATGAAGCATGAAACGATGTTGAAGGTGAAAATAACTTTTAATAAAACATTTTCCTATTCAAAAGATACTGTTAGCAATAAAAGTGCCGATGAAAACAAAATGGATGGGGATACGTGGATGTCAACACAATGTAAGAAGAAAATTTAATTAAAAAATTAAAAGTTTGTAAAATTGTTTGGTGCCTACGTTTATCTTTTCGTGGATATAGTTTCAATCAAATAAGATTTTTTTTGTGTGCAAAATACTGCATCGCAAAGCAATAAGTTATATTTGACTAATAAATATAAAACTAAAAACTATTATGTCAATATAAAATGTGGAACTTGTACGATTTTTGCCTTTAACATTATAGTTGACAAACTCGCACTTATGCTCGCTAAATGCGAACTTAAACTTTTTGTTCGTATAATTGAGAGAATCAAAGAATTGCGAAGAAAAATCAATGAATCTTAAGACAAAGCCGGAGAGTACATGAATCACTGTATTTTGGCGTAATATTTTTGAAATTGTAGACAATACGATCTTGGGTTTCAGTTTAATTATCTCGAAAATATGATCTATTTAAACGAGAACGGTGCATATTCTGTCAAATATGGCGTCAAGTAACTGCAGAAATTTTAAATAACATCTTCATTAAACAGACTTTTAATATGCAACGAATGTCACTATCTAATAATATCTTTCGCTCTCATTTACAATATCTATTGTAACTGGTAATCTTACCAGTGGAAAATCTAAACATAAATTGTGAATCATAAATAAAACAACAAACAATGTGCCCACATTGTGCACGTTGGTGTTCAAAGATTAAAGGTAACATTTGAATCTTTACGGTAAAAAAAACTAGCTCATATTTCGCATTGAATAACTTTGCATTAAAATGTTCACATCGAATTTTGTACAAATCACAAGCAACAATATATACGAACAAATGTTTGCTGGAATAAAATACGACTTGCTTTTTTAGCTCTGGCGATTCATTTCATGCTATGTTGATTGATGTGACGCACCAAAAAAAAAGTTTTTCCAACGTATAATAGACGTCATCATATAAAGTCTCATCTAACAAAAATCCCTTTTAATGCATGTCCACAAACTCTGATACTAAAGGTTTGTTTTCCATTCAACATTCCATACATGTCCATGCAGTAAAAATGCTAGCATAGCAATGATGAAAATATCAAAGAGAAAATAAATCTGAATAGAAAATGTTACCCGCTTCATAATGTAAGCTTGTATTTGAAAGTTCGTTGCAACAATATCAGCGCAATGTACCGTTTGTCTAAGTGAGCGAAGGTGATAATGACAATTCAAAGTGTTGACGTGCTCACAATTGTCACTATGCTTGAATTCCATACCAAAGTAAATCGCTTTGAACACATGCAATGCAAAAGATAGAATAGTTTAATGCAAATCAACGGTATACGCGCACCGTTTCGAATAATGTTAGGGAAAAAAAAAGAAGAAGAAGAAATCACATTGAATTGAGAGATGCATTCAACAATGCCAAGAGCCTTACGTTATGCTTGGAAACTGTTCTTAATATTCAGTGCACATTAATGGAAGCTTTTTACTACATAATATGGATAAAGGATGCAACTAGCTCGTTTAAAACAACCGTCTGATAGGATTATTTAAAGAGTACTTTCACATTCAATCTCTGATAATAGATTCAACTCTTGACTTGATTTTGTGTCTATTAAATGACAACCTTTTAAATTAGGTTCATTTGATGTACTACATTCTTACCTAGCATGTATTTCATATACATATATCACTCAGCTATCAACGCTGAACATATATGACATGCGCCTTTTGAACGATTTTTATGATTTCATGCTTTATCACCTCAATCGCAACAAACTTGTTGCACGTTATTTCAGATTTTTCCATTTAAAACTAGCAAAACCATTTCAACGATATAAATATGCGTGGATTTGATTCTTTTTTGTTGAAATAGATCCCATTTGAATGTTATATATATTTAAAAGCCCACTTAAACCGTATTAAGGGTAAATGTATTATTTCAGACCTACCACACGATCTTTTTTTTCTTCAAAAATATATATAAGAGCGAGAAAGATTTCGACACGTTTCTCTATCGAACGAAGATAGCGGTCATTAAAATATTAACAAAGAGTTTCTTTTCATTTATTTAGAACGGAAGCATCTTACCCTTATCTTGTTATTTCTCGTCATTTCTTCCATTTGTACCGTTTTACCTGTATAATTTCGAAACGGTATAGTATATTCGTCATCAGTTAATCACTAAATTAAGTCTGGCCAATTTTTAATTGAATAATAGAGGAGATTTTGTTTCGAAAAAGTTTGATTATGTTTCACAGCTCCCACATACTTAGTGTGGGCTGACTAGCCGAATATTTTGCCATGTATTTTAACGATTTTTGCTATTTCTATTATAAGCTCAATCACTCGACCGATGCAAATAGTAAAGTCGTTAGTGCTTTCAGGTTTTTTTTTACCATACCATAAACATTTCGCATAACTTACATCAAACATAGATTAAATTTTAGTTATTATACTTCATAATAAATTGAAATGAACTTTTAAGCACGATATTAATTTCAAAAAAGGAGATGAGTCCTGCAAAAAAATGAATCCACGAAGGATTATGTGTTATATCTTTTCATTAATATTTGTGCTTCTGGGTTAAATGACAATTTAGCTCATAGCTGAACAAAATGGGAGCAACGAGGATTGGATGAATTTTTAAAAAGAAAATGAGTTAAACGATTACATGTGAAAAACGATTCAATAATTCGACATTCTTTGCACGATTGAATCATGCTAGACATGTATGGGAGAGAGCATGAGCCAACATATCGAAATAACAATTGGAAATGAATGAAAATTATGAAAAACATGAAGAAAGACGCGTAAGAATGACGACAAATAGACAAATAAATAAGCAAACAAACACCAATCATAGCAATCAAATGTGAAGTTATATGAAATGTAAGCAAACTAAAATGGAACGATTTACTTTGATGGGAAATTGGTAGCAGGCTTGTGTGACACTCAAGTAATTTTTCGATTTTTAATGCTAGGGGGTAGATACATGTTCAAAATGTAGAATCCACTTAGTTTTGAAGAATACATTTGGATTCGGTGAAACTTGAAGCTAAAACCACGATTTTCGTGATTACATACATCCAAGATGGCGGCATACAAACGTATGGAACTAGGCTGTGTGCACTTGTATTTTTGAAAATAGTAAAACGAAGAATATTTCAATATCGGCGATTACATCACAATTCGGAGATTACGAATATATGTGTCTAACCCCCAGGTTGAATGTATCAACGGTTTAAGAAAGAAAGAAAAAACGCCAGCCATAGAAAAGCTTTTTTTGGATAGAAAACTATTTTTAGGCATCACGTAAAGCAATAAAAAGCGCACGCACACACACGAAATATGTTTTCGTGTTCAGTGTATTATATGAATTTGTCTTGAAGCTACGCAGCAAAGAATCAACGAAACATGAATGGCAACAGTATCAAACCATAATCAAATTATTATTTATGATAAGTTACGCCTAAAAATTTGAATTCAAAGCCTAACTAGACGTGTTCCGTGCTCAATGGTCACAATTTTCTTCAATGAATGTGACTATATTGATTGTGGAACAAAAAATCCAATACGTATGAAATTGATGATAGTCTTTAGTTATCTCTCATATGTGACGGTTCATCACAGTTGTACTTTGATGGAAAGAAATGACAGATTCGCTTCTAGGAAACCATAAGGTCCATCACTATGTCAAATTTATTGAGCTTTTGAATGATTCAGCGATAGATGTTGTCATTATCAGTCTATGTATGGATATCCATCCGAGATATTTTAGAATATCTGGATATTCAACGCAACTGCACAGCGCCAGAGCTGTGTGCGTCGCAAATAGAATCTACGGTATGTCGCGACGTATATGTGTATCAAGTGTCGAACGTACACAGTCACACTGTGTCTGTATTTTACGTGTAGCGACATACCGTTGATTATAAGTGCGACGCACACAGCTCTGGCTCTGTGCAGTTGCGTTAAATATCCAGATATTTCAAAATATCTCGGATGGATATCCATCCGAAATACATAGACTGGTCATTATTCAATTTGTACATGTACTAAAGTGACCACTTTACAATATTGTTAATATTGATTTGTTTTACTTATTGGTCAAAATTGCGATTACATAACGACAATATATCTAAATCTGTATATATTTTTCGAAATGTTTGCTGGCAGAAAGTTGCTGCTTACTTCTATTCAAATTCAGACTTTCACAAATTCGGTGTGTTTGTATTTCTATTATTGTACTTTCTTTTTTCTCCCTCATTTTCATTTTAGTACTGTGGCCAATTGTGTCGTGGCAAACTATTAAGTATCCGACTTCCGAATGAATGATATGCTTCTGTTTTATTTTCTTGATATTCAACTAGTCGTGAACGTAAAACATTCATGTGCCGCCAAGAAACAGGCCACACTATAGAAACATTGGTTTTGGTGATGTATGAAACCGGTGTCACATTAAATATACGCAGAATGGACAAAATAAATAGCAAATTTGTAGAATTTTTTTGTGGTGAATCAAATACAATGCCAGTATAAAAATGTATGTGTTTACGGTAGCGCTCTTTAATGCGTATTGTTTTCTATTTTTGGAAATATATATGTGTTGCGTTTATCACTAAATTTGTTTGTGTAATATGTTTATTGTCAAATGATACGAATGCGCGCTTTTGTCTGTTTGTT
The DNA here is from genome assembly GCF_009176525.2 of Contarinia nasturtii. Lineage (NCBI taxonomy): Eukaryota > Metazoa > Arthropoda > Insecta > Diptera > Cecidomyiidae > Contarinia > Contarinia nasturtii. The sequence goes on from NW_022197544.1 coordinate 5,074,240, forward strand.
GCTGATTCATGCCTATGTTTTCCGCTTTCTCTTGGGATTTTCACATTCCCTTTGTATTCTCTATATGTAGGCCAAAATACGATAGTACAAATTGTTGACGAAATTCATAGACACATAGACTCATCGTCATTATTATTCTCTTTCTCTCTTTCTCCATCTTCCACAATCACCAAACACCAAGGACTTTTTCTCATGTTTTGATTTTTTTTCTTTGTTGACAAAGTTCTAATCTGTGCAAATTTTTTATGATTTTGGTCTTTACATCTTCTAAAATGTCGGAGACTTTTGCATCTATTTGAGTGGTGTTTATTTTTAAAGCTACTCGGAGCAGAATGAAATGAATATAAATGATAAAGAAGAACTTATTCCAAAATATTAACATTGTTTCAAATTATTATGGGCTACATAGATTTTTTGCCAATACTTCTAATGGTTCTATTTTGTATTGTAAATTGGATTTGCTTGGATTGAGAGTTTATTTGGCATGTAAAAGTCGAATAAACTAAACAAAGCCAACTGTTAATCCCTGAGAAATACAATTCAAATTCGATGGCACATCGTATCAAAATCAACACAGGCCATAATATAATAACCGAATCAACGTATGCTGAGTGTTGAATCACTCACTATCACTGACATATTAAACATAGCCGTAAATTGTGTAAAAGAAAATCCACGCATTTTCTAATTTTGTTGGGTTTATTGTGCGGATTTTTTTTTTAATTTAAAATAGCAGATGTGATGCGCATTACACCATCTTGCTCATTGCTGTAGAGAGAAAAAAGCACCATCAACAAGAAAATGGAATGAAAAGATCGCTGAAATTTCATTAAATTTGTATCTCGAACTGTTGAATATATTATTCATCGCATTCATTTTTGACAGGTAAACGACGCTCTTGAAACGGTTGGAAACCATTTATACTTATAAGACGGATGAAGCACATCACATTTTATTTCAGCATTTTTCTTTGCAAATTTCATTAGGAATCATTTTGTCCACAATTTTTACAAGTGACATTTGAATGTCGTAAGGACTTATAGCAGCAATTCATGATGCAAATATTTTAAAATATACTCGTAAACGTATCATGCGTTACAATGGGTTAAAATGTGGCAACACGGTAGAATCTAATTCTAAAAATTAATGTCACATGGGTTAATTATTGATCAATTCAATTTAAAAAATAATAATCCAATAGCACTTAAGAATATTGCATTTGTCATATATGTCGTAATATAAAAGGAAATCTACGTCAATATTTTGTGTGAACGAATAGGTATTTATGAACATCTAAAAAGTGTTTTCATTTCATAAAAAGAAGTCGGTATCACCAGCATCAAAATCAGGAAATGGATACGTCAAAATCATGTAAATCCTCGTGCAACGTTTATTTTCTTACTTTGTGTTAAAAAGAAGAATTCCAAACATCCGTTCACCATCAATTTACATTTTCATCACAAAGCAACATCCGCTATTGTGTTGCTACAGTGAAATTAGCCAAAGGCAATGATTATAATTGTTTCGCATTCTATTTTTACATAACACGCACGAATTCTCGCATGTTCTTTATTCGGATATAGTTTAGCTCATGTATGGAAGTCGACGCATATCAGTAAAATGCTCTGACGTCATTGTTTTTGTATCCTTATCCCAATGGATCATCAACTGAAGACTTTGCACATACAATAAAGACTCTTTCTTTTGTCTGATGGCAAAGCGAGTCTTTTCTTTTTGTTCTTTTCCCGAAACTTTAGCAATGAATTCTTTGTCTATTTCAATTCTATTAAATTATTAACGGTTCTCTATAGATTGACTCGGGATTGGTGTGAACATACAAACAATAAACAACTCTTCATTGGTTCCGGCTGCTTTTGATTTTGAAATAATATCCGAATCTAATAGTATGCGGTCACACTTATTTTACGTTTCAAAATGAAAAAATAAATAAAATATTGTACCGAATGGTCTTTTTTCGTATATATTAGAGTGGTAAAAAAAAGTTTTCGGGAAGTTTTGATAAAACGACATAAAAAACGTATTTGAGACCATGTTTGATTAAAAAAATATGATCGGGTCAAAAAGTTGTCGGATTTTGTATGGGAGCTATACACGGGTTATTTTTTTCACAAAAAAGTAACATTCTGAAGGTTTGAAGAAATAAATAAAAAATCATTTTTTACAACTTTTGCCGTTCGGTTATGCTTTTACTTTAATTGAAAATTATTTGTGCATAGATTTTGGTAAAACTAAATGCTGTGCATAAACATTTTTCAGCTTAAAACTTAAAAATTACATGGTAATCAAAACAATTATATATTGTTTTAAATCCACGTCCTTTAAAAATGTTAATATCAAACTTAATAAGTTGCACAACATTTCATTTATTTATCAAATAGCAAAATAATAAGATTACTTTTATAATTCATTGTCCACGTGAAATTAAAATTAAAAAATGACATTTTGTGGTTGAATGGGATTTCCAAGAATTTCATAATCAGCTCGACTCGGACATATTCTTCGGAAGATAATAGGTTCGTTGAACTTTGTTGTAGCAAGATGTCATTCATTTCCTCTTGAAAAGATGAAATATTCCTGTCTTTGTTTGTAACTGTTATATTTACATCATTTTTTTACGTAATGAAAAAGTTCAAAGAAATTCCCTCAAAATTTAAATCTTTCTATTGATCTTATTAATGACATAATGTAACGAGAACGATATTGGATTTACCTTCTTAACGCATTTATTTAGATGCGATAAAGTTTTTCGAAGAATTCGATGTTCATTTTTGTATGTGGTTAGAAATTACCTATAGCTGTTATATAAAAAGCGAAAGCGTAAACGTATAAATTGTCATTATAGACGTCTGTAGTAGCGTTTACTTTGTGTGTGTGGGCGTAACAAAACAAAATGAATAATTTAAGTTGCACCAAATTTGTACGTTTTAGCCATTGTTTTTTTCTTCATTCTTTCAAACGTGGAAGGGACATGAATTGGATGCGAAACAAAGCAAACCATAATGTGTACATGGAGTTGTGAGCTGTTTTTTTTTATTTGCAATTTTTCTTTGTATTTTATCTATTAATTAGCGACTGGTGAATGGAAATGAAATGACGAACACATAGTGGTTACTTGTTTTAGATGCGGGGAAAAAGTAATCGCAAATAATGCTTAGTAATGTCATGAAATTCTATATAAATCTACCGCTAAAGGGGCATTTAATTTACTATTAATAACATTATCGTAATGAGAATATACAACAGTTCTTCGAAATCGTTTATACAACAAATGACAAGCATCGTGAATCACAATACATACTATATTACTATATATAATATGCTGTAAAACGAACCCACTGCGTACATTTCAAAGAATTGGATTTGAAAATGTATTTTTGGACAATGGCCATTGAGAATGCATGTATTTATAAGAATCTCAGCTACAATGAATACTCCCCGATTAATGAAAAACCTTCGAAATTCGAGAAACATTTTTGTGTATTTTGAGTTTTGAAAAAGAAATTATGATTTATACGACTTTTTCTCTTCCAAACAAATAATAACATAGTCAATATTATCTTTTTAATTTCCCAAAAATACCACCGAAGAATATAACAGCACTCTCTGCTGTGCAGCTAAGGGAAGATGAAAATGTCCCCTGTGATTTGATTCTTGAATAATTTCTCTACAGAAAGTGAGACTATCCTAAAATATTCTAAAAATGTCAATGATATAGAAAAGAAAAATGTCACCAAATATGCTCATCCTCATACTATCATATTATGCCATAGACATTATGAATCAGAAACGAAGAAGCGGCTAACGGCCTCGTGAAGTAATTTATAAAAAAAAATTAACATCGCTTCTGTGAATAAACCTACCGTGGTCCAACTGAAGTATATTATATGGAATGGCAGATATTTTATGTAAATATAAACCTACATGAAGAGAATACAAAGTTAACGTACGCAAAAAATGGTTATGAACCATCCGCTAAACTATGTGGGTTGACAAGGCAAAGACTTGCTTTTATGATATATGAACAATAATTAAAACAAAGTTTTATCGAAACCTTTTTATGAACACAAAACGGAAATTAAATCGTGGTCGTGCATACACCTACCACTAAATGCATTTGCTGTGTATATTTTGCATTTATTTATTTATTTCTTGTTATTTTACTTATTCTCTGAACGAACATTTTCAATCAAGTGCTTCTACATCATGGTTCACGTATTGCGCGTAAATGCCAATAAGCAAGCGAGGTAAAGGACGTTTGATAGTGGATAAAAAAAGAGTTAGTCCATAGCAGTTCAGGTTGAAGTTGTGATGCGTCAGTAATCATCAAATGAACGTCACGGCAGCTAAATAGTTTAAGTCGCTGCAATGTTTTTGATTAACATATTTCGCCGGTGGAAGACATACATCAAAAACAAAGCCTTTGATTTATGTAAAGCGACAAAGCAAATTTAGTATTATGATTATTCAAATTCATGAATGAAACAATTGCAAACTACAAGTAGTAATTGAGACTCAATGATTGAATATGACCTGAAGGAAGGAGATGGTTTGTGTTTTACACATTTCGTCTGAGTTAAGTGTGAATTAATTGAAGGTACACCAATTCAGTTTATTTAATAATTATCACAATCGACCTGCAAATATTATGAATAAAGTGCTCGAAGTCTTTATCATTAACATATAGACATTTCGATATGCATTTTTTTTTGTTTCATTATCAAATACAGTGATTAAGCATCACGTACCAAAGCTAGCATCATCAAATTCATGCACAAATACGTTTTAACATGGCTCAAAGTTTCGATCACTCATACATATCACTTACATTTTCTCAATGTTCCACACTCATACCTATACACAATTGTAAATGGTGTTTGGATTTTTAATGTGTGCAATTAATTTACTTATAATACAATCTAATGGAGAATTGTTTATTCTACTTACGTAAATCCTAAGTTCCGGCAACTTTATGCCACAAGGTCAGCACTTAATGGAACTTCTTCTTCTTGCAGCTTTTTTTAGATTGTTTCTTGTTATTCTGAGAATATTCTGTCTTCCATTGGCTCTCTATTTATTTGCCCTCATTTAGTTTCGTATTTCTAAATAAAACCAATCAATGTGGCCAAACATTGAAAACACCATGCAAGACGTGCAGAAGTTACCAAAATTCAGCGATCAAATTGGATGACAGAGCACATAAGCTGAGAGAGAGAGAGAGAAATAGAGCCGAAAAGTTTTTATTTACTTACCATACCGCCTCATAATTTTATCGACAGAGTTATGAGAGATAGTCATCAGATAATTCTAATGTTTTTCGTTGAAAGCAACACATATAAAATACGTCATAGAACCAGGATCTGTGTTCAGGTAAAATATATATTGTCAAACTCTGAGTATGCAATGTGTGTTATTCTACCATGAGAGACGCTGCGTTCAGACGTGAAATTTGGGTCGCAGAATTTTTATTAATTTAATTAAAAATTCTTTTGATTATTCTAGCTGATAGATTGTACATTTTCAAAAAAGTTGACCTATAAATTGCATTCATATGTTATTCATTATTAGAGATCCAATTCAAAACTAATTGAACATTTTCAGCCGTATCTAGTCATAAAGACTGCATTCAGTGTCATGATCACGATCAGGTATAATATCATTGTACAATTTATACAACTGATCCAGCGAACACTTTTCCCCGCAATTCGGTATATTCAACGGCAAAAGAATTTCTTCATCCGATTTTCTGTAGAAGATTTGAATGTAATGCTCCTTTTCGGCCACTTCGTATAATTCCAAATGCAAACTCGATGCAAACGGTGGAAAATGTGGCTGTGGAGAAAAAAAAAATTAAAATTAAAGAAAAAACTACATCTTTTTTTCCATTGAATTTACTTACTTTGAAAAGTCCAAAGCTATTCAGTAGACTGGCGATAGTGATATCTTGTGTCGAGTAAAACCAAACCGAACGATTTGGTTCCAACGTTGAGTTTATCTTTTGAGCGAAACGTTCGAACATTTCTTTAATCAAAAATCCAGACCACAGTCGAGCCAATTCTTTAGTATTTGATCTCATTTTAAACCAAAAATAAGCACTGGACTCCAAAACACCATTTGGTTCCATTGCTTTTCGTGCCCAATCAGAAAGTCTTCATAATTAAATACATAAATTTGGTTAGTTGAAACTGTGTAACTATGTATACTACAGTAATTATTTATTACTTACGTTTTATTATGTAGACTTTGAAAAAAAAGTACCTCATATATGTGCCATAGATCATCAATGGTCGTCAAATTCGACCCGCACATATTCGACCAGAATAATATATCTTGTTTATTTTCGTTAAAAATTCGCTGCAATTCGGCTGATTCATTTTTGTATTTCTCGAGAGCAGCAGAATATCTTGGACAATCGCCTGGTCCACGCATTGCGTAGTCCAAATTCAAAGGTATTGTATGAACGGGAATCGGTTGCCATGCAATATCATCATGCCATTTCTCTTCGGCGTGTGGTGGAAATAGGCCAGCTAAATTGGCAAGTGCCGACATCAAAATACGGTCTTTGTCGGTTGAATGCACGTACACTCTTTTCGGTGAATATTTATCACCAAGAAGTTTGTGATATCTTCTTCGGAAGTATTGTCCCAATTTGAATTGTTGTCTTTTACCTTCCTGTCAAATGTCAATGGAGAGTGTTAACGAAAGACAATTTTCTAAGTAGAATTTAACGTATTTACATTTGTGAGTGCTGAAAATCCACCAGTCCAATGAGACTCATCAATATACGGATCTTTTGGAAAAACATGTGGAAAAATTTTGCCATTTCGCTGACCATGTCGATAGAGCTATTAATTACACAAACTTTTAATTTACATCATTTTTATCAAAACCAAATGTTCTTACAACATGCGCAAATATCAATTGACTAGCATTTGAATGCCAGATAGCACTTTTATCTTCCACATTATTTACATCGTCGTGCGAAAATACGTCATAGGCACAAAATAACAAAAAATTTAAAGCAATAACTCGAGAATACAACATACTTTGAGATCAAATCACTTTTGCACTGAATAACAGTTTATGACTTACTACAGCTGAACAAAAACTGAATATTATATTTAACATCATGTATATTATACATTTTTTAATGATAAACATTGTTATATCCAAACATATGAAGTTACGGAAATGATTATTGATAAGCGCAAAACTTGATTATGATCTGAAATACATATTTATTATGTTATCACTACTAAACGGAAAACAACAAATTCAGATATTGTTAATCGCTGACCCAAAAAATCATTATCAATAAAAAATGATATCTTTCAATATTTCACTGGGCTTGAATGAATGAATATTCTTTCTAAGCTAACTTATTTGGCCGACCGACATTTTGGCAATAAAATTTGAAATAATTTTAATAGAACATTTTTTCATCTATCAAATCACTTGCTACTATTATTCGATAAATGAAAGTATTTAGAAAAAAAATTCAAACAAATAAAATTGTAATCGTCTACTAGTAAGTTTATCAGTTGAGATGTCGGTGGTGCATTGCACCAGGACAACATAATTTTTGTCTGGATCTAAATATCTAAATGCTAAAGAAGCCAAAACCAATGGTATTTTGTTTCCGTCTTTGCTTCACTTTTTCATCATATGCAATTGTATGGTATTCTCATTTATGATTTTTACCAAATGCAGTAAAACTGTTCATATCTGCATTTTTCAGTATATTCAGAACGCCATTTTTATAGTCTAAAATAGCAAAAAAAATTGCATTCACTCAACTCTCATTTAAAATGTACGTAGAGGTACGAATCCGCATTGTGGTACAAAATATTAAATGCTATTAGTCTGCACCCACTCGGTCGGTATTCTCGGCTTGTTAATAAACGCAGTGCTTGTTTTTCATGGAAATTTATTCACAGCACGAGAATCCTGTCGAGAAGTTTTAACTTTCATCGTATAAATTTTTTGTATTTTTTTCTCACTCTTTCCTTTTGCTTCATTCTCGATGTGGTTTCCATGCATTTTAACATCACATTCCCGTACAATGCTGTGAAGTAAAAGCATTGAATAAAAATATGTGCAAAACGTGTGGAAAATATGATGGCTATTGTGACAAGGATTTCAATGTGATTTCTCGCGCATTTGGTTACCATTTTTACGTCAAATTAAATGTTTCGAAGGTAACTTCGATTCGCTTGTTGCTAGGAAAGTATAAAAAAGAAGACGAAAGAAAAATCGATTTGCAACTAAATCGTTTGACACAGAGTGAGTGAGTGACGACAAACAGCTATTGCATCAGATCTCTCTGAGGTGAGGGTAACGATAATAGTATATTACACAATAATCATTTTTTTATTTCCCTTGACATTTGCAAGATACGGTGAACCATTGCCTTGCATACTAATCACATATATATTTCACCGGAAGTTGAATCTTAATGTGAACTTATGATTAAGATCAAACCACATTCTAGAATAAGTATAATGACGACATACGCCAAATACAGAAGAGAAAAGAATATGTTATAAACCGCTCTTTGGTTATTCAACAAGTTTGTCAGAAATGTAACCTGCAATACATCGAATGTAATCACACTTTATGTGTATCAAATTGCATTCGGTTTGAGGACCAATTAGTGTTTGAAATGGCACCACTGTGTATGGAAATAATTACATCCATCTAAATCCAAGCCATTCCGTCACTCAATAAAATTGTCTTTGTTTTTTATTTGAAACGTTCAGACCACCGATGTTTCACCACCAACATGAGCACTGCTTATTGAACAGAACGTTGGATTAAAGAATAACAAAACGACCGCAACAGCACTTCGGCTAATTGGAAATGTAGATGCAAAATAATTAAGTTTTTTTTACTGTGTCGATTTGTCCTGTGATGTGTGTGTGTGTGTGTGTGTGTGTGTGTGTGTGTGTGTGTGTGTGT
>NW_022197544.1:5083225-5115628 GCF_009176525.2 Contarinia nasturtii
TGTGTGTGTGTGTGTGTGTGTGTGTGTGTGTGTGTGTGTGTGTGTGTGAGTGTGTAAGTGAGTTGATTTGGCGAATTGGCGTCAGAAAATGTAAGTGAAAAACAAACAATCGTCACTATATTTCATTGTTCGCGCAGAAATAAATTTATGGGAAATAACATGGGTGGCACGCTTCAAAACATTACGTGTAGTAATTAAAATAAGCTTAGTTCATTTTTATTAGAGCAACAACATGATGTTAGTGAATAATAAGTTTTGGAAATGACTCGATTACACGAGAGAGAACTCTTTTGGCACGCCAGTAAGACAATAGCAAACAACAATGAGCAATTTGTTTAAGATTTAACTTCATTAATTAATGATACGAAAATATTGCGAGTCGAACGACATTTTGGATATTTTTCTTGGGTTTTGCTTCACACACAACGTTCTCGTCGTCTTTTCGGCAGCTTTCGTTAGTTACCACCTGAAAAGCGGATTCTTAAGCTAATTTACCTCAATTCATTAACCATCTGTTGCCGCCTTCATTGCTTTAGAACTAATTTTGGTGTTTTAATGTACAAATCTCTGATAAGAATTTTTTGTTTTTCCTCACCTTAAAACAAATAAATTGTAATCGGTGAAAACGACGTCATGTATATGGAAAAAAGTAATTAAAGGACTAAATTATTAAAAAAATTGATTTTTGTTCTATCAAATCACAAATCTGACGTAGATCCTGGGGGAATCAGTAGTCGTTTTGTAATCTGGGTACGAATGGAGTCGCATTTTACCCTTCAAATACATACGTCCTCAAGGGAAAAATTTAAGGGGGTAATTGAAAAAAATCGAGAGGGGTAAGCAAAAAAGTGAAGTGTATTTTGCGAAAAGTGTACTTTTTTCGTGTTTTTTTTGCTCTTCACTTTTTTGGCGAAAATCCCTAGCAAATTGAAAGATTTCTTTGAAAATTTTTAAGGGGTAACACTTCGTCAGGGGGGTAATCGGACCCCTCGGACCTCTGCTGAGGACGTATGTTCAAACAGCCAAAGAGATATGTATTGAGTAAATATTATTTACTAATTGTGAGAAAACGCAGTCACAAAAATCGCCAAAATTTGATTTTATTTGATTGGCCCTAGGGATCCACAAAAACCATGATACGTTATGCCAAATATGTACGTTTGCTTATTTTTACTGTCTATCTGCTTAAATTAATAGAAAATAAAACTATCTTCTTTTGCTCTTCATTTCGCCTGCGAAAATCATGTGTTTTTATCATTGTTATTAACATGTGAAGGTTTTTTCGTAAATATTTCAAGTGTTTAATTCGTGTACCTAGTCATTGCATTGTTGTTACCATTTTCACTTCCTTGTATGCAATTGTTGATTCGTAGATTCTGTTGTGTCGTCAGCATTATGATAGGTAATTGAATGCCAAAAATGGCCGCTCGCTTTGTTCACTGTTCGTTGAAAATAATGGCGAATAGAGTTGAATTGAAACAGCAAATTCGACGGAAAGAGGAATCGAATGCACTTGATTTGTGGTGATGCAGTTAACATGCGAAGTGGGCGTAAAATATAGGTTAAGTTTTTTTTGAAAAAGAAGAAGAAGAAGAAGAAGAAAACAATCATTCGTGTTAGTTCTGGCGTCGAAATAGTTTTATACGATCGCCCACGATACATACATACAGAAACAAGCTTAAATGCGAGCATTAAAAGATATGTTATTGTAAAAAACATTGAAACAGTCCCAGTCGAAACAAAAGAAATTCTGTAAACAGCGACAAAAGCTCGAAGTTCTTAAATGCAGAGAATAGGAATGGTAACAACAAAAATTAAATAATAATTTAGACTATACATGGTCGTGTTTAGCCAGGCATGAGCAGTAACGACAATAGTTAAATAAAGAGATCATGACAAAAAAAATACAAATACACAAATGTACGTTAAACTCAACTGAACCGAACCAGAACAATATTCGTTTATATATGTATGAAAAATGTGAATCTGTACGAAAAACAACAAAAAAAATATTATTCCTTACATGCACATCGAGTATGATGCTCAAAGGAAAAAAAAAAAATGAAGAAGAAACGATACATAAATGCTGCATGCGCCACAGAGAATAGAAATTCTATAATGCGAATTGAATAAGATCGGAGAGAAGATTTAATATATAATAATAATAATAGCATAGAGGAAAGAACGCACGCTCACGCACATAAACAAACGCATAATATTTATTGCATTTTGCAATATTCGTTTCGTGATTATTTTTCACAAAGGAATTCCTAGTAAATGGATGGCTCATGGTACAAATAGAAAGCAAGCGGTAGACTAAAAATGGAATTGGGATCCAGTGGTGATTCACTGCTTTGTGGTAAATATCACACCACTTTAGAATCGAATTCTATTACTCCTGCACACAAAATGTAAACATATAAACAAAAATATTAAACTAGTGCAGGGTTGTTCAACACAAACACTGGGTTCAATTGTGTGTTGGACGGAAATTTGGTACTAAAGTGAATGTGATATTTGTGCGACCCTAGTCACTGTACAGTGTGTGGAACATGCAATTACAATTGCCGTTACATTACATAAAAATCAAATTGCAATAAACTTGAAAAAGAGAATCAACATCCTCCTCCGACCAAAACTGGTGCCATTTTGTATAAATTATTTTTTTCTAGGCATGCAAGCTTCCTTTTTCCTTCGTTCAAACGATTGTTTCAATGTTCATTTATGGTTTCTCTTTTCTCTCGGACCGATGACAACATTACCAAATCGAACGCTTCTATATATATAGTAATATATTGCTAATGAGTAACGGATACGAAATCATTTCATGTGTGGGAGCTCGAAATTTATTGGCTTGGAACTTTTTTGTAATAATATTTATTTTCATTATGTACATATGATCTTTGTGCATATGGTCTGTTTCATATCTATTGAATAAGACGATCGGAGAGTATGTTTATATGAGTTGTAGTATGTTAAATGAGAGTATGTTTTTACATCGTCAAAGTAATAATCAAATATTCTGGTTTTGTTTGTTATAAAAAAGAGCAAGTCTTAATATGAATATACTACCTATATATTTTGCAAAAAGGAGACTCTAGTTTGAGCATCCCATATTTTTTTCAAACCGATCCGGGCTGGGTAATTCCAGGCGATTTCTTTCAAAACCCGGGCGAAACCCGGGCGAAATGCGAATTTTCAAAAAAACCAAAATGAATTCAAAGAAAAACAAAACTATTTCAACTAAATTCACTATTTAATTTCGATTGTATATTTCTGATTTTTTTAAAAGCGTCCAATAATTATTATTAATCAACTAAGAAAATTAAAATTTTTGATAAGAAAAATACAAATTATTTTTTTTCAAAAAAATCCTGGCGAAATCCGGGTTTTTTGTACCATATCCGGGCATCCGGGCCGGGCGATTTTTTGTCCGGGCGATCTGGGATACTTACTATAGTTATATTATTAATTTTATAATAAAGAAAATTTCTCGGAAAACATGCTTCTCTTAAACCATGCAATGAAGATAGAATCACTCTCGAAAACATGAAACTTTTACAACCAACACAATCGCTCAAAGACATATTCTCCTTTTGAAGGAATATTTTCAGATATAAAGGCAATTTCAAAAAGATGCCATCATTTTTTTTCTTGTCACGTACACATGTAAAATGTAATACACATACGTTGCGTATGAATAATTTTGGTGTCGCACTCAATTTTTTCATGATTTTTCATTTGAATTTTGTTTGAGACATTCGGTGTATGATTCATAGAATGAAAAATCCACGATCAATAACTAATGTGAAACAAAGAATATGTTCAGAACGTGTATCATTTTATTTCACATATACTAACGGCGAGAGCCGATAATAATATCAACTCATTTATCTCACATTTAACTTTTGAATGAAACACTGTACTATACCAGATGTTTCATATAAGTGACTTACTACTGGAGTGTGAGTTTCGATTTTCAAATAAGGTTCGTCATACTCCTGAGTAGAGCGGTGAAATAAACTAGACAATACAAAAAATGCAAGTTTTAGGTGAAAAATCGGCGTATATTGTATATCGATACCGGTTCAAATTGGTTACGACCAAATATATGTAAAAATGGCTATTTCTCTATGGGCTTAAGATATTCATAACGTAGAGTAGATTTTGGCGGAAAAAAAATGTTAAAAAACATCTCCTTCAAAGTCGAATAGTTCTATATTTGGAGTTTATGACGTGTTTATCGATCAGACGAAGTTAATTTAAACATCCGAAGAACAGTAATAAAAAAGAGCTAAACGTTCTTTATGACAACTATTCGCAAATGAAGAGGACCTCAGTCGGAATATGTTTTTTGAATGCAAAATGAAAACAGAACAATGAAGAAAAAACGGTTCTAACAAAAGAAGCGAAAGGCTCGATGTGTTCAACGATGTGTGAAGAGAAATCATTCACAAATAAATTCATCGCCAAATGAAAAGCTGAATCGACGTAAACTTGGAATTCAGCGTAAAAAAGCGACCAAATACGTAGTGAATGGCGTCAGATATAAAGCTAACAACACTATTTTGTCATTAATAGATCGAATCATATAAATGTATGACGCAACATAGCTACAAAATTTGATTTTTCCCCTAAGATGAGGAAGAAAGCGAGACAACGAAGCATAAACAAAATCAGAGACACATTTACACACATAAAAGTTGGTTTTATTCAAACATGTGATACATATTCGGTTAGTACTCTATTCGTTGTCAGATCGAGACAATGACAAGCATGCAAAAAAACCACAACTGTTGTATGTAGACGTAGAGTCAATACATGAATAACAAATGTCAAATTACAAAGTTATCTTTTTGATTTGATTCATCACATAAACGCTGTTCGTTCGCCATTCCAATGAAGATGCTGCAATAACCAGTCTGATTTGGAATATGTGAATGTGAATCAGAATACCATGCATACACGTACCATTTTTCTGGCACAACATTCCATGACAAAACACACATTGTTTGTAATCGATTGAATGAGAGCAAAAGAAAAGCACAAAACGTTACATTTGCACTGAACTGGCTAAGTCTCAGTCAATGTGTTCCCCCTTTAGTCAAATGAATCACGTTGTTTGCGCGTGTATTTTATGTATAGATTGATATACATAGATACATGTAAGTGCTTGAGCTTTTTTTATATTTTTAGCTCGTAGTTTTTTTTGGTCAATGCGATTCAATTCAGACATTTCAATAAATCGGAAAAATTGAGAGATAGAGAGCGCGAGATGGAGGGGAGGGGTGGTGCTTAGAAGGGGGAAAAGCAACAACATCTTGAAGTCGTCAATGGTCGTAACATTGTAAATGTTTTGAAGAAATCATCAGTTTCATTGTCGCCGCTATTACACCCACGCTTCCACTATTCGCTAAATTTTGTTTCGATTTTCATTTCTGTTGTCTTCCTCTCTTAGTTTTTGTTGGGGATTATTTTGATTTAAAAATACAATTTTATGGCGAAAAACTGAAAATATCCAAGTGATTCGCTCACAACCATTGAAGGAAAAGTGCCAACGAAAGCGCTTTCTCAATTATTTATGCCGCCAATGTGAGCGTTATTTTATGTGGTTCTTGGTTCGATTTGATGTTATTGCCAATATTTCTTAGAATTGTGCAATTGAAGATGAGGATGTCATGCGTTCATACGATGGTGCTTTTCAGCGTTCGCTTTTTTTTCGTTTTCTTTTCGCATCACTTGAAAAATTATTTTAAACCACATACTTCACATAAATGGTATATGCACAGTATAATGAGCCGAAAATCATTTCATAAGCATAGATCTTATTTTTAATTTCACATTGAATGTATACTTATACTAATCACTGTTCGATTTAAACCGTTCATAAGCGATTCGTTGATACATCAAACATGAAATCGTGCACATTCAGATACGGGATAAACCGAATTACGTATGCACTTGACCTTTCCGAAATCAAACCTGAATCCGAGGAGACCAATTGTCTGCAATTGATGCAACCCCCAATATTCACTAGACCGCATTCAATGTTGTAATTCATATTTTAATTTGAAATCCTTTTATGGTATTTTGAATTGTTTACGGGGTGTAAGCGGTGCTATTCACGGCGAAAACAAATGCGGTAAATATTTAATGATGGTATTAAATTATATAAGATAAAATTAAGTTGAATTCCTGTAACTAAATATCTAAAACAATCATTTTGCCACAAAATATAAATGCCAAATCACAAATGTGATTTTTTGTATATAAAGCCAAGTGCAGTTAGTGGTTTTGATTCATTAACTCATTTTAGTTCAATGAAATTACGATGAAATTAATATTAAATCAGAAAATTGCACGAATGATTTGAGAAAATAGCATATTCTGACGTGTCATTTGTGCTTGATTTATATAAAATTGAGTTTTACCCATTTGTGCCGGCATATTTGTTCTCTAGATTTATGCGAAGGAAATTCATTGTAATATAGTATTAATATGGACCAGATGATATTTCGCATTGAAATCTGGTTTTTTTTTAATTTTTTCATTTAAAGTTGGCATGAACATTTGTAAAAAAAAAAAGAAATCGTTTGAGCTTTTCAAACGAATTATTCAATAAATATAAATTTAAAAAAAATACCCAATCAATATTGTGTACATATTTTAATTTTTTTAACTATAAATAATTTTGGATATTTATCGTGGATATTTTCTTGGGTATTTTATCATTATCCCGCCAAGTGTGTGTACTGTGTGCATGCATAGTTCTCTAGTTGGTCGCAGAAAGACGGTAAATGCGACAGAGCACGAGCAACGCATCGGAGTGCATATACGTGCTACATATAACCGAAACAGATAGATAGTTTGGCGCCAACTGGACCAGACTTGCGGGGGTGGATTCAAGCATTTAAGTTATATGAATTGCTCTCATCTCTTTTCTATCCATGTGGTATTTTGCTCCTTCATTTCGTAGTAGATACAAATATAACTGCCGTTTTTATATTGTATCTGTTATTCTTTCATTTCGCGCGCATTTTTTACATATGAATGATGACCACGCCACTGAGAGAAAATATATCGGATGATGCGCTTTTATGAATCTGAACACGGAATTCGCTTCGATCGTACTAGATATTTGATTTTGATTCATCATCCGTTTGAAACAAGTATATACTGGTTGTGCTTGTTGGTTGTATCATCATCGTGGTCGTCGTCTTCGTCCTTATTTTCATTCACGCTTTTGGCATTTTAGGTATAAATTATCTATAGATATATACATTATACATATGATTGGCCGAGAATGGATGTGAGAATTCTCCTGAGAGTTTATTGAAATGTAACACCGACATACAAAAAGTGCTGACTAGTCATTCACACATTCATTCTCAGACATTCATATATCGTATGCATTCGTTCTCATTTAGTCCATTTTACTTTTGCTTTCTCTTTTTTGTGATTTTAAAATGCATAAATATAATAAAAATGCTTTGATAAGCCATACAAAAACTAAATGAACATTTGCATCGTTCAAAATCATCACGCAAATTGAATGGAAACGAATTTTAAAAAATTCATTGGAAGTGATGATTCCATGGAAAATACATAATTACAATGGATCTGTTAAAATAAGACATGTAGAAAATAAAAATTATTTATATAAATTGTTTATGAAATTCAGTATCTGTGCTCTCAACCAAGTTCACAATTTCAAAAACTTTAATAATAATTTTGATAATTTTGATTTTAGTCGAGTTATGTTAAATTTATTCAAAGAGTGGCAATTTGCACACAAATGTGCCATCATGGTGTCCGATTAATGGCTTATATTTCATGTTTTACTCTGTAGAAAGAACCACTGATAAGAAAAATGAAAAGGACATCATATCATCGTCCGAAATGCATTTCTAACGCATTATAGCGATTATCATATTCAATTGTATGGTATACAGATAAATTGAAGCCTAAGGGGTGAACATCGCACAGAACAAAAACTAATAAGAAGTAAACCTGATACTGAAAATCGAATTATGTTGAGAGAATATTCATCATATAACATAGTTTGGATTCTTCGTATTTTCCCTTTTTCCTTCTTTTTATAAAGTGTTTAACAAAAGCTTTGGAAATCTGCTGAAAATAAATAAATCAAATTATGCAAAATTGTCTATAAATTCAACCCCTTGAGATGAAATGCTGCCGATTCGTTTATCAAATGCAAATCGAACGGAGCAATGATTCTGTCCACTAAATTGTCAGCGTGCCAAAACTGAATTGAGCAAACAAGCAAAATATCAAGGAGCAGCATTGCGCTTCCAACAAGACGTACGTACTCCATCGAATTATCAAAAAAATGAGGGGTAAAGTCGCGCTTTTGCCGCTTCGACATACGACTTTCGACTTTTACGTCATTTATCGTTTAATGCGTAGGCGTTTGGCACACCTACCACAACCAACGAATGCGACTTCCATTGTGTATAGATACAAGCACGAATACATGCAATCAATTTGTGAACAGCACGAACGAACTGACCGTGGGATTCAATACTAATGTTCACAATAAATGGGATCCAAAAATTCAATGTATGTGTTTTGGAAATGGTACATTTGTATATTTTGTTTGTCATTCATTCTTGGAAATCCGTTGTCGCTTCTGTAATTGTTGTTGTCATTTTGCTTCGAAAATCGAAAGGTTGATTTTTCTTCTTTCTTGACTGTCATTTCATGGACATATATTCATAAATTGCTACATTACACTTCGATATTTTCCTGAAAAACCATTTTGTTTCATTTAGCTCGCTGGAAATCTGACGAAGGTGTGATGACCAACACACATCGAAATTTGTGACCATTCACCAAAAATATTTCCTTTTTGTGGTCACCCACACTGGATATCTATATAACCACAAAAATGTGGCCATTATTGAGTTTTGCAATTCAAGTTATAATCACAAATAGAAATATATGAACTTTTCACTTTATCTGGATACAGTTTGAAATGTTTAGCGGTCAGTTAAAACCACAAACAAGAACTTTTATGGAAAACGAAAATATGAAAGGAATGACAACATTTGTGAAAAGATCGTTATATATATGTATAATTGTATAAACCGATATATATATATATATCTATCACGCAATCATTATATGATCTATCACGGCAAGCATTTGAACACGAGACAATTTCATAGTGGCCAATTAATTTTTCCCATGAATGCTCAAGCATGTTAGCTGATTCATGAGTTCGAATATGCGAAAAATTACTCTCACTAAATAAAACAAAAGATATTAAATGAAACTGTGGCTTTGCAAAAGTTAGTTGAATGACAATTAGAAGCGAACCATGCATTATAGCTCATTCATTGATGATGAAGGGCAGCAAGTATGTTGGCTGAAATGTGAATGTAGATGCGAAAATAAAAAAAAAAGAAGAAAATCATTGAGAATTTCGTTGACGTTCCATTGTACTGTACAGGAAATGTGAACGGGCGGCATGAAGCAGCACATACTGTTTTGCAAAGGTATATTCGTTCATACATCCCCACCACTCAGATGCTAAAAACGCTTTCGCGTATACGCACGAACGATGTCAACACACAATCGTTGATTATTGCAGCACCGTATCAGACCCATCGACGTCATTGTATACGCGATTACTGAGCAGCTTTTCGGAGCTGAACATCCTTATTGGTCATCGTCGTCGTTGTATTCCAGCTAATGTGCTTAAAGCATAAACGCTTTTACCATGAATCCAAATGTGACTATAGTTTACTCGGTTATATATCTATGAAAAATAATATTGCAATGCTATCGGGATGATTTCGTTGGAAATTTTCTTTCTATGGCACATGCATGTAATTCTGAGTAAAATGTGGTCAAACATGTTTCCCGGCCAAATTTTTTTGAATATGTAAAATAATCTGAAAACCACGACGAATAGAAATTATGTATCCTACTAGTTAGCTAATTCAAAATTAATTTAAAATTAATTTTCAAAAAAGAGTTAAATAAACATTAATTTCGATTAAGAAAATCCTGAAAATAATGGAAAAAAATAAATTAAATTCACTAAGCCTATATATTACTACAACAACAACAAAATCGATTTGAAAGAGAAAAAAAAGAGATACAATCTTCATTGCGATTACATTGTTACATGTTGTTTGAGCCCGGAACTGTTATCAACGTCATCATTTTTTGCTAAAGCTACAATAGACGCACAATGTATTTTGCAATGTTTGTTAACCGTTATATCAGTTGAAGAGATGATTAGGACAAAAGCGTCATAGCTTAAACTCAGATTCGGATTGGATCGACTTATTCATTCACCGTTATTTTGGCGTTGAAACGAAATAAAACTGCGAAATGGATTCTGTGAGAAACATACGGCACGGTTGGTCGTAGACATGGCTCAAGTCAACACTGTCAATTGAACCGACCGTTTTTTTCTTCTCTCTCTTGGCTAAGGGGTAATGGAATACAACGAATTCAGTTTGCTTAAGCTTAAATGTGGCATGGAAAAAAACGCAGAAGAATCAAGAATATTGGGGTAAAATTGCGTTTTTGAAATTGCCAAGCCAAAATGGAATATCTTATGAATCTCTGGCAATTGGAAATCGTGAACGCAAACGATGTGTACATCCAGTCGCACACGGTGCATACGGCAACAAATTGGATGACTTGCCGCAGCATTGCGCATGTGTTTAAAGTAACTCAAAACATTCGCTTGACTTCAAAATTCGGTACGTTATTGCTTCAACTTACATCTGATTTCGATCAATGCTATACCGTCGTAAATTCATTCGCGTTTCATCCCTCTAGCGAAGCGATAGTAAAACGGTTAGGAATATTTTTGCCGTCGGTAGAGAAAAAAAGAGAAGAAGAAGAAAAAAACCCGAAAAACAAGTATTCGACGAGAGAGAGATTGTCTGACATAACAGCACCGCACAGCATAACAATAAAAAAAAACGAAGAAAGCGATTGTGAACAACAGAAATAAATAGGCATACACTTACTACTTACTATCACGTAGACGCGAAAAGTAATACATCAAATAACGGATAAAATTAAACAAATTAAGGCAGAAAAAAGTGGTAACCCAAAACTTAATGTAACCAGTTAAATTTGATCATAAAATAATACAAATAATCGCAATATTCAGCTTTGCATTTTCTTTGAAAGATTGTTGAATGTCAATAAGCCATTTCACGAAGGACAACACGAGAAAAAAAAAAACAAATTTGTTGATATTCAACAATCTTTTGACAAATGCTAGAAGTTATCTTTGTTGCAAATCACTCGCAAAGTTTATCATTCAAAATTCAACATGGTGATTGAATCTTGAGCCGAATTAATTGTGTGATTTGATGTGAATCATAAAAAAGAACAACATGCTTTCCAATTTTTCAAGCGGTCTAACATAGACCGAGGTGGTCGGACAGTGGTTCCAGCTGAGTTGAATGCAAGGCTGAAAGGTATCTTTGCGAACGGCCGAAACTAGACAACTGGTACCACCATCAAAGTTTAACTCATCTCATCTTCTACGCAACAATATTCAAAAGTTCTAGTTAACAGACACAGAATGAAAAAAACACAAAATAAAAACACAAACAATTTGAAAACCAACATCGATCCAACAGAAACGGATTGAAAACGGAATGAATATCATGCAATTCATCAATTTTATTTAGTTTAATAAATTAAAGTGGAAAAAAAATTCTCGGGTAAAAGTTCACAAATATTGTGTGAGAGATATAAAAAAAACGTAGTTTATTCGGTAAAATTTATGGTTGTTGTGTGATCAAATTACTGTTTTCAATCCATTTTTAGTAGTTATTTGGTGCTTTATTCGATGTTAGGATCAGATTTCACTCTTAATCGAAACAATTATAAACGCTTTATTGTAATCAAATACTATTCCAGATAATAGACAATTGAGCAACAAAAATCAGACCTCGAATACCAGGAATATAAATTGAACATACATCACACGCTGTACGTTTGAGAAAAGTGCTTAAATCATTAATGAAACAAAACCAAACCAAACACCTTAACACAAATTCAACAAAAACCGAAAATTAATATAAATTGTGCAAAATGCAAATCACTTAAATGTGTTGATAATGAAAGAAAAAAGTTTGTTTGAGTCAAAGCTTCCTAATACACATAGTTATAATATTGGATACAAATTATGCACCACTCATTTTGTAATGCATTAAAATAACGGCAATAGATAATTTGCGTAGTGTGACTTGAAGTGATAACAAAAAAACTCGTAGTGAAACACGTAGTGTTTGTAACACACACACACACATACATATATATATATATATATATATAAACAACAAGTGAACCGATCAGTTTTAAGAAAAGTGCAATTTTGGATACGATAATACGAGAATAAGCGATAAAATATTTTCGTAACGAATCCAATGAAATTAGAAATGTGTAAGTGTGGCTACTCCATGGGTCCACTTCAACGAAACCACACACATACACTTACGCCAACAACAAACTGCAATTCAAAAATTTTCAAAAGCCGCCGACACACTTTTCTTCATGAAACAAAACCTTTAATCAAATATCGTTTATAAATAAATTCAGTGTTTTACAACAGTAGAATCAATCAATAAATATAAAAAAAAAGAATACGATACGGTACATAAATTAAACAAAGCAGTACTTCAAAACGCAGAAACGTAAAAAAAAAATAACAGTGAAATATCATAAGCGACCAACAACAAACCGTTAAGCGCAGCAATTCACAAAACTCAAACAACTCTCAATTTGATCAAAAAACCCATTATATATATGCAAAGGTAAACAGAAATAAATTTTCAATTTTTTTACGGATTTCAGATTGTACGAAAGTTTGAAAACATATATGTATATTATATCTGATTATCGGGTTTTTGCATTATGCTCGAATTGTGGATTCTTAACACAAATATAATGAAATGAAAAAGACGCATAATTGCAATTAATTCCAATAATATAATTCCATTGCATGCAAACCAAAAGAAGTGATCTTCATAAATAAAAGCACGAAACGAACACAAATAAGTGCAGATTCATTTGCACTCATATGTATACATATATAGCATCAAATACAAAAGTTGGCGAAATAACTCGCAGCAAAGATAAAATTTAAACACAAAATAAAAACTCGAAATCAAGCAACACCAGATGAAGTAAGATCAAACTAAAAACAAAACCAGTACATACAAATATCAAAAGAGACGGAAAGCCGAACAAAGTCGTTTGCCAAAATATCAGAAATAAAGAAATGGACAGCAAAAAAAGACTGAAGACTACCAAGCGAGAAAGAAAAAAGGAAGTGATCTAAAAGACACAAGCTATTACAAATCGATAGACATATGTGTTTATGCCTGCGATTTTCAGTTGCTGCTATTCATTCATTTATTTTGCTTCGTTTTTTCAAACCAAACAAAAACCTCACATATACTGAAGATGATGTTTTTGGAAGCGCAATCATGTTACAAGCTTAATATAGGTATGGGAAAGCATAGAACGCAAATTACCAAAAAAAATAACGAAAATAATGAACAAAAGAACAAGATTGCAATTGATGATTTTCGATGGGATGCGCATTTTCAAGTATATATTTTGTTCATTGTACAAATTTTACGGACATCAAACTCGAAAAGAATGGTTTCAATTGAAATAAAAAACTTAATAATATGTTTCCTTTGCGCAGCGAAAATAACTGCTAGATCAAATTCATTTGATTATAACTAAAATCTAAGAGCAGCGCAATGTGATAAAATTGAGTCAAAGTTTTATTCAAAGAACATCCTTCAACTTCGAATTGAATGTGAGCGAAGCATGCATCAAAACTCCAAATTCACTAAAAATTGAGCACAATGATTCTTCAAAAACCATGATATTTAATTGAAATGACACTATTTCGTTTGTAATTATTCTACAACCAGAAACTGATTTGCAGAAATTTGCTTTTTCATTTATTTGTATTATTATTATTGTTTTATTTTACAGGGTGAAATATATCCAAATGCTGATGGTTGAAATCAATGAAATGAATAATGTATAGACATTACGACAACAAAATATCTTCTGAATGACTATAGATTAAGAGAAAAATACAACTTGAGATATCATTACGAGCGACACGAAAAGAGCAATAAAGCAGCTTACAAATTAAAGAAGAAGAAAAACACAACGGCAACTTGGAGTGACTGACATCGTGATTTTATTCCGACTGACTACTATTTAAGCATAGCAAAATAAAATCATTGTAAAACATTTTAAATTCAACTGCAACAACAAACACACACACACACACACAGACACAGACACAGACACAAAGAAAACAGCTACACATAAATAGTTCAATACTTTTAATACTATATGTGCATGATACTGTGAGTGGAAATAAATATCAGTTCATTTCAATTGATTTTCTACGTCTATAATACTATAACTATACAGTTGAGCCGTTATGTGTTACGATAAATTCAATTTGATGTTGTCGGCGAATGGTTTGAACAAAAATAAAAACTCATTCTAGTAGCTTATTATCGAACAAGAAAAAGCTGTTTTGACCTAGTATAACAATAGCTAAAAAAGAAAAGTTGAGCCATGTGTTCAGTGAGTGCAAATTGTTATTAATGAATGCACCAAAAAGTGGAATTGAGTTTTAGCTAATTCAAGTGAATATATAGAGAGAGCGAAAAAAAAAAACGTTTGGAAAACATACAAAGCAATAAAGTGCATTTCAAAAGTGGGAAATATCCTAAGCAAATCATATAAATTAATAAAACAAAAGACAAGACCTAAAAGAAAAGAAAAACAGAAACTATAACTATATCAAAGAAAATTACCAATAAGACGTTTAAACGGATGCCGGAAGTAAATGTACAATAGCTAAAATCTCGCAAACATAAACACAAATACCTAAATTCAAATCATTTGAATACAGTTTAGTATAAGTAATTAATTTAGTACATAAATGATGATTCGTGAAAGTGTCCAAGTGTTGATATGTTTGAGTGTGTTGGTCAGCATGAGTGCATCACTACACATGATCAGAGATGCTTACCATCGGCCAATAAACGAACTGAGCAACAACAACATAAACCGCGATAGTCTAGTTTACGATTCAACTAATACAAAAATAATTCCAGAAAATGGCCTGAGTATGCGGGCGACACGAAATCCATTATCAAACAATCAAAAATATCATGAACTATTCCCATCGTCGGTGTCATCCTCATCGTCGGTGTCATCTGCATCTGGTTCCAGCTCTAGTTCATCACCATCGTCCACGCTACCACTTTCAATGTCATTTCGTAGTGGCTCTTTGGCGCGGTCATCGGTGACAGATACCAATGGTAGATATCGATGGCAAAAACAGGTTCGTTTCTATTATATATTTTCTTTTTACTCCTCACCATAAATAAAATACATACGTTGATGACAAAAAGATGAAAATCAATTGATTTTTTTTTTTAAATTATTTTTATAACAAAGACGCGGTCTTGGAAAACCGTACCTGCACCTGCACCTGCACCTGCATCACAGCCAGCAACTACAATTCAAAATAATACTGATCAAAGCAAACAACCACAACAAAAAAAGCAACGTAGAAGTCAAGCAATCCGATCGCATATGAGTAAAAGAACATCAAATGCGGCCCACATGGATGATGATGATGAAGGAAATATGGATATGCATGGTTACAATGATCGTAATTTTAATGATTACAATGACAACAGTGCTGATCACATGGGCATTACAGACGATGACTTAAGCCAACCACCGATAGCTAAAGGATTACCTACCAAATTCATGTTCCGAGGGATGCGAGGGCAACGTCAATATGATGTACCGCAAATAGGTATGTACTTGTTATTTATTTATTTTTTTGCAATCGCTACTTGATCACTCCCAAAAAAAAAATCAATCGGAAAAAAGCACTGTAAATAATTGCAAATTTTGTTGAATATTTTATTTTCGTTACATTGACACAATTAAACTGACAAAAAGTCAAATAAATATCAATAGCGTTAAATTTCAGTTGAAAAGACTAATTCAACTAAATTCAAATTGTAATTAGCTATCCTGTTTGGTAAAACAAATACACATATACTACAGAAAAAATCTCGAAAAATGGTGCAAATGGTTTTGTATTCAAAATAAGAAAAATTAAAAAGATTAATGCTATTTAGTATATAAGGTTGTTAACATTTGTCAAATCAACATATTATTATTATTATTATAAATCGTTCACATCGACAAAAACGAACAAATGAACGTAAGTAAATAGAAACCGTTTCGATTGAATCTTTCGGATAATCGGATATTCTTGTGCATATACTAGTCGCTTTTTGGCATACACGCATACTTTTCCAAACGAACAACGTTTTTGGCCACTTAATTGGATAGCCATCGAATCGCACGAAAAGCGACTAATAAAAGCTGTATATTGCCCGAAATCTCGTTGCGTAAATTTAATCGAAACTAACGAATCTCATTATATACCTAAATGTACACTTAGAAATAAAATTGTATACACAAGACTGCAATATGACGAAAACCAAAGAAATTTAAGAAGTACAGAACTGATTAGAGTTAGGGCATTTTCATCGGATTATGCACATAATCAGCCGTTTTACGTAACTTGTAGGAACTTTAACTTGATAAGAGAAACATTTTTAGAATCGGCATCAAGACACATCTTTAGAAACAATATTGTCAAATTGGAAAATTCGATATTTGATTGGTGAAAAATTTAACTTTTAATTTTTATATATCATATAGAAATTAAAACAGTGATCACAGTCGATATCTGCTACTCCGAAGTCGAGAAGGCTGGTGGCTGGGTATACGATCGGGTGGTGTTTCATTGTGAACGATATTGTACAAATTTTGTGATAAATTCAGTCTGTGATCAGACGGTGAATAAATAAATAAAAGTACAAATGTCTAAACATTGTGTACCCGACTTATTTTCATTTGACATCGTACTTTCGTTTCATTACAATTATTATGTTTTTAATAGCGTTAATTTAATTTTACAGTAAAATTTATTAAAAAATAGTGCACAAAAAATCATTGATTCTTTTTTCAAAATTAGATATTTTTCATATTAAGTAATTGCTTTCGTATATACAGTAGACTGCCAAATCCGAGACACTACCATTTGTCGGAATACCGCGAGGAGAATCAAAAACAAAATTTGAAAAATGATTTCAAGAATTACATTTTTTTAATCAACACATTATCATTTGTTGACATCATAGCCATGTTATTTTCGAACAAGTAAAATCCATTTTTTAATATGAAAAATGAACTGTTTTGAAAGATAGTTTATGTTAAATTTTCATGAAAGTAAAAATATTAGATTTAATAAAAAAAAATTGGAACAACTAGTCCCGAATACAGTGGGATAACATTCAAATATTATATTTCAAGTAACTTGCAACAATTTAGACATTTCTTTGAAACATTTCCCGAATAGTTCGGTTGACATTTGTAAATACACTCGACTCACACGCAGAATACATTTTTGCGTATTGTTTAAAAATTTAAAAATTTATTTAAAAAGAATGTATACGCTTTGCTGAATATTCTATGGATTGAAATCAATATAAACGTCGGGAGACTAGAACGAAAACTAAACATTGGGAAAGAGATTAGTAAAATTACTACTCAGAGCCAATATGCGATATAAAATCGTAGTAAATAACACACAAAATATTCGAAAACATAATGAAACCGGTCCAATTGTTTGAATAGTTGTTTATTAAAAAAACGTCGGATAAGGGCTTTTGAACCTGAACACCCAAGTTTGTGTTATGAATGACAAACACGATTTACTTTGTGTCACGCACAACGCTAATGATGCCATTAATATATCATATCTAACTAAATTCAGTATATTCAGTTTGGTCAATGTTGAGTATTATAAATCTTTTTGATTTCATTGAAAGTGAAGCGAAAAAAAAAATTGGGTCAAAACGTTGTTGATTTAAAAATATGATTCATTTTTAACTATTTTGAAGTGTGTGTCTAAATTCGGTGCGGAGAAATTGATTGCGTGTCCAAAAATACGCGTCATGATCAAATAAAAATGATTTTCATTTGCAATGTGACCAAGTCCACGCGTGAATAAAATTATTCCGTTGATTGCGTGTTTTTTTTTCTTCACTTTTTTGTAATTACTATTAAAATTATTTGAAATAAAAGAAGTGAATCATCAACTATGACTTCATAGTCTTTTAAGAATGAATTTGCCGAATTTCATCAAATTCCGAAAAAAAACCCGAAAAGCTTACGATTTGATGACGAATGGAATATGTCTTATCTCGAAATCGAATTTTAATGCCTTTGTTCTTTCATGCAAAGCAAATTAACCGCTTGTTTAAATATTTCAAATATATATTTCAAAGTTGAAGCGACAATAGTTCTTTTTGATAGGTCAAATTGAAGCAATCAGAATGTATTATTCCATTAATTTATACGCCATATAAGCTCATCATATTTTTATACCCTACTTTCTCAGTTAAAGTGGTCGAAAATTGTTTTTTTTTTTTTTTTTTGCTGTTGTCTGTGGCTTTTACACTAAAAATAGCCATATATCGATTCTCTTCGGCTATTTAAAGTCGTCCAACTTATATTATACGTACATCATCGATATTCATTTGATTACGCTAGAGAATAAGCACGAACGAATAAGACAGTTAAATGGAGCAATAATAGTTACAATTAACTCATGAAACTTGGAAAATAAGACATATTTTACAGTTATTTGTGTGATATTTGTCATTCGTTGTCCATCTGCATATGTCTCTAGCGAATTGCGTCACTCAACAATAACGACAACAATCAACCAATTGTGTTTATCGTAAAATTGAACGCTATAAAAAAAATGTTGAACTTACGTTTTTGTTATTCTCAAAGGATATAGAGGACTTTTCAATTCATCATATGCTTGCAAATGACAATCACACAGTCGATAAACGTTCCAATTTGATTGAAAGTACTTTTGGTGTCAAAAATGATTATGGCATTGCACAGGTCATCGCAACAATTTATTAACGAGTGTTCCATAATTCAGTTATATGATGGATTGTCCAATGTCCATTCCATCAAAAAAAAATATATAATTGCATATAAAGTGAGAGAGTGGTACTTTAATTAAATCCATAAAATTGTACCAATAACAAATACTTTATGAAAAAAAGAAAAAAAAAACCACGGAAATACGAAATCAACAATTGGTTCCGAAACGGAACTTCCAAACAGTTGGAAAAAGCGATGAGAAATTAAATAACCGATTTATAATGCTGTTTCAATCTGAACACAGTGAAAAAATAGAATCCCCCAGGCATTTCGATTAAGCCACCAAAATCACCTTTCATGCTAACGATGATTTACACTTTTTCCATCTCCAACGAGTTTGCATGATTTTTACCGTGTGAATTTTCACTCCAATCAAATTAGGAGTAATGGGGGCACACTGATACCCAAATTGTAAATTTTTTGTAAAGAGACACACACTTGGCACTGCACACGCGTTCGTTGGTATAAATTCAAAACTTCGATTGTAGATACGAAGAAGATCAAAACAATTAAAATTATTAAAGTTTCATTTGATTGTGAAAATTATTCTTCCGTTAGATAAATCAACACCCCACAACTCGAAGCGAGATTTATTCAATCTTCTCGAATCGATTACCGAAAACCAATGTGATTTTCAAATCCTGCTCGTAGAAATGAAAAAAAAAAATGTGATAAAACTGAGATGTATCACCCCACTTCTCCTAAATCCAAAAATATAAACAACAATAGATTTTTCACTCGGTACATTGTTTCTGTATACTATTGAGAGAGAAAAAAATGGAGGCAGTTCACACTCAAAACTAGAAATGAACAAAGTAGTTTAGTGTAAAATTGGATCGCCTCTATACAACATTTCAAAGTAAGCAATGCATTTTTCAAACGTTTATCGTAAATGTCTTCGGGAGCGTTATTGTCTACATGCATTTCAGCGGTAAAACAGAAATACATTGTAATATAGAACACGGTAGCATTATTTAAGGTAATCTAGAAACTTTAAAAACAATCAATTATCTCAGATGATTTACTTGGATTTCTAATGTCTCAATGGTGCAGTCACTTAACTCAAGTTAAACCCTATTGATTGAAGAATTGATGGTATAACAATAAAACTAATTACATTTTTGATTAAGCTTATCACATTCAGAGTCACAACAATAATAAAAGCTGAAATTGATGGTGTACTTGTTTGAATTTAATCATTACTGAAGTGTATCATTTTGAATCATTAAACCGCAAAATTTACTGTTATTGATAACTCATCGCCATTTATAATTTCCATAACAATAAATTATTGGCCGAATCAAAAGTACAAAGTACGCTTGGGACAAGAGAGATCGTATCACATAGAAATACGGCTGTTATAATTTATTATCGAAAACGGAAAACTTGATCTCTCTCAATAAATTAATTTGTAACATCTGCGTATGATTGTTGCAATTTTTAATGATATTTATTGCTGTTGATGTTGGAAAATCCAACAACCATTTAGATGTTTGTTGTTTTTGAATCACATGGAACTTTTGGAGATTGCACATTTTCTGTTTATTCGTATTGTATATGTGTTGTGGCATTTTAAATGTATCCTATGGGATCTAGATGGGCGAATGTGCATGGAAATAGCTTTGCTTTAAATGCCTGAATGAATTTTTATTGCTTTAAAAGCGGTTGATTTTATGGAAACGTATAAAGTAAGGGAAATAGAATGTAATTGTAATTTATTTCATCGCATCTGTTTCTGAATGAATGCACCTCTGAACGATAAAGACTAAATTGTTTTGATTATTTCATGTTTTTTTTTTCATCATTTTTTTCTCATATACTTAGACATTAAACTTCCTAAAATGTAGGACATTGCATCGTACCTTTATAAGTTTTAATAATAACAATATTTGAAGAAATAAAATTAAAACGAACAGAAACGAATAAAAATTATTCTAATTATTATACAAAAAATGACTGCAGTTAATTAATATAATGTATTTATTTAAGCAAACTATCGATTGCAATCGAATTCTTCGAATAGTTGTTAGACCACAACTCTGAATATAATAACCCAGAGAAACATGTAATTATAGAAATATTTTTACCCTTCACAGAGATAGAAGCGAGAACAGAAACGAGTGTAATGAAATGTTTGCGTTTGTTGTTTGTTTTGACACTCAAATTCGAATTTCGTCATTCATTTCATTTCAGTAATCGAAAGAAAAACGTGTTATTGCTTTTTTTATTGCAGAAATGACGTTCTGAACAATCGATATGTTAATTCATTGTTTTCTTTATGCTGTGAAACACCTACAGTGTAAATTTGGAGAAAAAAAAAAAATTAAAACAAAAACTTAATGTTTAATAAACGAGAATGTTTAATAAAGTCAACGCAAAAAAACATAATTGTAACAGCGGTTAGCCTGCATTCAACGCGCGCTAATTTTATATTCCAATTCAGTAGAATTTCATTGAACAATATTCATTAGAAATTACATAGAAAGGGCATGAGTTTTATACAATGTCCGGACGTTCATGCGACAATTTTCATATGAAATTGTGTCGCACATTTTTTTTTCTTCTGGAAATGCATAACTACTTTAATAATTTTATGGAAAAAAAGCGGCACTCATGACATTATTGCGACCTAAGGTGGAAAATATATTATTGAGTATTTGCTCTTCAACAGTAATTACAAAAAAATGTCAATGCAGTTAACCTTTTATTTTTTTACAATCAATCAACCAGAATATGTTCACAGTTTACATCATGTTCTAGAAACCATATTGGAAATTTCCATGAGCATGTGTTTTGTTGGGTGGCTATTCGAATTTCTTAATTTCGTTTGGCAAATACCATACATAATAAGTTCCACTGTTCATTAGAAACGTCGAGCTTTGATACCACATTGTGTGCACAATGCATTTTTTGATAAAAAATGGTATGACAAAAAATCCTATTTTATGCATTAACTTTTTTTACAATGCTTCAAATAAACCAACAATGTGTGCGCAACGATTATATCTAAAATACAATGTTCACGATTTCTTTTGAACATTTGTTTTTTTCTTCTATCGCTGAATCGGCTTGGTTTACGAGATTCAATGAAATAGTAGTATTCGAAAAGGAAATGAACATTGTGATGCATTGAAGATGTCGTAAACGATTGAACGACAACTTACTTGATCAACAAATAGTTAGTCTTGTTGAGAACTCGACTGACAATTATTTGGAAAGACATGACCATTTGAGATTTATCTTGCATTTTTATTGCGAACATTTTTGGATGTACAATTTTGAAAAGGTCCCGATTTTCAATGACCAGTTCTAAGATCATATCAGAAATAAAAAAGTTTAGTTGAAAATAAAACCAACGAATTGTTAGCGAAATCCAAGAGATAAATTGACCAAGCCAAATCTCAAGATTTAATCAAAAATCAATGCGATTGATCAAAACTTTATTACATATAGCATAAAAAGACCCTCTTTTCCACGTAAACTATTGAAATTTTATTTTTATCTAATTAAAAGTGTTTTATGCTGTGCGGAAAGTGTTTTATGCACAAGTCGGCCCATCCTATAAAGAAAATAAAACTGCGAATCTATCTTTTAAACCTTTTTTTAAAAGAAATTTCAAGACTATTTTAATTCATCAGAGAAACATATGTAAATACCAAAGCTATACTATAACAACTCAAACTAATGTCAGACCTTTCAAATAAAATGTATATTAATTTTTTCGGTCACATAGGTGCGATTCCAAAGTTGGTTCTTCGTAACCTATTTATACTATTTCTATTTATATTATTTCCATTTGAGCATATCACAATTCGACTGAATTTGATGAAAAAAAAAATACTATGATATGTTTGTCTTTATTTACGTTGAAATTTTCATTTTATTCAATTACCTTTCAATTTGATACATGGAAAATCTTGTGTGCCACAACAATGGGATTGCTTTTCAAAATCATTCTATTTAATTTGCTTAGTCAGTGGCACACCACAGAATGTGCACGACTGCTTTTGTTTGTTCAAATATTCATTCATTTGGTTTGAGTGTGTGCATAATCCGACAATGGCTAAATAACCTGAAAGTGAAACGACACCCCAACTTCATGTTTATCGTCATTGTACATCCAAATATAGTGGCAAACCATTTTGTAGCTTGATTTTATTAACATACGACTTTTTTTTCATCCATGCTGGTTTTTGTATCATATTGTATTTTCTATTCACATTGTTGGTGCTGTTGAGGAGTGTTCTAAGCTTTTCGTGCTTTTTCTACTCAAATTATTGTATCTTTATACATTTTTTTCCAAGAAGTACCTGGATGGTGAGGTCAATGTTTTTTATATTATGAGCTACATCTTACTAACGCTGTTGCGCTTTTACAGCGTACACCGTTCTTTGGCGCTTGTATTTGTCTATTGTGTTGAGAAACAAAAGCGGTTTCACGATATTTTTAATTTAAAAGCGAATGAATCAAAAACAGAATTCAACCAATCGATATATCATTTGTACATAGCTGCTGAAGTTAGCAATCCAAAGGGGTGTCGATTTAAATCGATTTTTTTTTTAAATTTAAGGGTATTCAAAATTTTTGTCGTATCAAAAGGTTAAGAACAGAAATGTGTCAACTCATAATTTGATATGGGGTAATTTCAAATGAGTTCCCCCGGAGCGGCTAAATCTGAACCCCCTGGTCAGCTATGATTTACAGTACTTGCAATACAAAACGAAAAAAAAAAGAAATTAGAGAAGAGAAACTCACAGCAATAGTACTTGAAGGCATTTCGAAACATGAAACAATCGACTTTAGGCAGTCTATCTATCACTTTATTTCAATCAAAGTGATTTCGGTCGGTTTTATCGTTCGATTTTCATGCAGTTAGAAACATATAAATTAATTAAGGTGGAAAAAGCTCTTGAAAATAATTGCAATACATTATTTGAATTAAAGTGATACGTTGAACAAATTTTACGTGTAATTTGTATTTTTATGTTTTCCTTTGTTCATTTGAACGCACACACATGAATCCTCATGGAGGTGCTAAAACAGTGTGTGTGTACGATTTTGCTTCACTCTTCATTTGGTGTTTGGTATTGTGTGAAAACTTATTTATTTATGTAATTAATCCATTGGTTTTATCAGTACGATAAAATGTACGGTTTTTTTGTCATTTAAATAAGAATTTGACAAGACGTTGATGATAATTTAATATAGTTTTTTTTTTTATATTTTTATGCGAAATACGAAAAACCAAATGGGTTATTATCATAATTTATATTTGAATAGCTCTCGTTGTTTTATATAAGTAGAATTTTTTATTATTTGCAAGTTTTCTGGAGCCATTTTTCCATCAAACTATCTATGTCAGTTTGTCGATTCTTTATAAGTGTATATAGAAAATGGTTGACTCATTGAAATGAAAAATTAATTCAAAATAGACGAATGAGATTCATCAATGAGTGTGACATCGAAACCGGACTGTGTGAAGAAAGAGACTGTGCAAATTGAGCGACATTGAACAAAAAAAACATCAACAAATTCCTAACGGAAAAGCAATGGCATAATAGCTTGTTGTTTTATGGATTAAGATAGTTAATGTAATTCCGTTTGTTCAATTTTCGAACTACCCTATCATTTCCTTATCCAACAAAATGTGAAACACATTTCAGTTTATTTCAGTTTGTGGTCATGTATTTCAATGTTCATGAATAATGTGGTATGAATTTAGTCGTCGATTCAGTGTATGTGCTGGGTTGCTGTTGAGTGTGCAGTTGAATGGTTGTATCTGATTTCAAACTTCATGACGTATTAATGGGAAAAAGAGCGACTGGTTAGTTGGGATTCCAACGAATGATTATAACAAGCAAAATATATTGTGATAAAGCATGCGATGCATACAATTAAGGTCGCATCGCCGAGGATTCAATTCGCATAACAAATAGCTTTTCCGAGACGATAAGAGAGCATTTGAATTTCCTTCGAAGGCATTGTTGGTTTCATCCTTTTTCAAATTAGTCAAATGAGTTTCTCTTAAAGCGAGAACATGCGATAATCATTTTCATGCTGTGATTTTATTACAAAATATTTCGATGTAGTCCATAAGATGAAAGGTAGCGCTCATAGCGTAAGTTACAACAAATAAGATACCCTCATCTACACGATTTTCGTTTATTGTCCAAAGACTCGCACACACAAATCTATCACGGCATCAATTTTTCGTTCACTACATGTGTGTGAGAGGAATTCCTGTTCGTGCTTTACACTAAATCAAATGTTAACCCTCTCTGCCTTTAGGACTAGGGGGAATTATCTATACGTTTATACGGTTTATACTCAAGTATTTTTTATCGAATATACTATAAATAGATGAAGACATCGCAAGTATGCCGCATATACGCTGCATATATGCGTATAAACCACATAAATACGGAGTTATTTGCAAATATTCTTCGGTATATACGGTTTATATTCTTATACGCAGCATATTCGTAACTTATTTTATTCAATATTTTCCCCTAGCTTTAGGACAAGTGTATAAATTATTGTCCAAAATATATAATTATCTATAAAGTTTTTTTTTACTTATGAATTAATATTCATCCCGGTCGATGGGCGCTATTACTGTAGATTTGTCGTTGAACATTCTATGCATGTGTCCTCTATTACGGATTTTCTGAAACAGAAAATTCTACAAAATTCTACAAATATATGATTAAAACACAGGAACACACAAACTTCGATTCTGTGTGTCCGTATGTATTTCAAATTCTGCACACAGTTATCAATCGTAGCTGCTTGTGCAAAATTTAGGATACATACCACACATTTTTTGAGATTATAATTTTTTTTTCTAAAAAGGGTTAAATTAACTCAGTATGAATAAATCGTTAGTTTGATCAGTTCAGCATATTAAGTCATTTAATCAGCTTTGCAAGCCAATAGCACTTAGGATTGACAGAATTATATAAGATGGTGAATTGTATCCATTTCACTAGAAAATACACCATTGCATAAATGATCGAATAAATGAATTAATGTTGCCAGAAAAACATAAAATTTGCACATTTTTATCCAAAATTTCAGACTGGATGAACATTTTTTGAAGATTAGTATTTAAAATGATATGATAGATAATTGTTGTTCAATAAAAAAAGCCCAAATAGATGGAAATGCCAAATTATTTAAAATTTATAATTTTAACTATAAATTCGAGCATAAGTCGAAAAACGTCACCGATTACTATATTTAAAAAAAGGAAGTTTGTTATATATTTGTTGTATATTGTTATTTGTCCATATGTTATAAGTTTAATAATGTGTAATCATTTTTCGCATATTACATACATTTGAAGCGATAAAAAAGCGGATGTTTTATAGCGAAGCTTTGTACATCATGGCTGGCTCTATGCTGTTTTATGCTACACTGAGAGGGAAAAAATGAGGTTAACGACTTTAATGCGATGCACAAGCACAATAGCACATACAAATACAACTGCATTTGTATACCAGAAATATCGTAATCGTTTTAATCGGCTCATTGCTATTACCAATTTTGGCACGTAGTTCACGATCGATATTCCAATATTGAATGGTCTGCCATGAAATATTTTATTTGTCGTTTTTTATTGATTTTTTCTAGTAAAATTTACAAAATGTGCCTTCAATCAAATTCAATTCCATTCGATTCGAAATTGTTTCGAATGTATTTATCTGCATTTCAATATTCTCATTAAAAATTCGTTTTGTTGGCGTACGTTGATTCACCAATTTATTTGGTCAAATTTGTATGCGGCACTGAACGAAAAAAAGGACAACAACTTCAATACAAGTATTATGCATTATATGTTTCATCTACCATGCACTACTACTTTTTTTTGCTTACAACCGGCCGGCAATGCATGTCAGCAGTCAACATAACGGAATAAAAAAAAGGACACACATATTTTCACATACACATTCATATGTAATATCACCAAGTGGAAAACGTACACGGGGAATTCACAGAGGCAAAGGGAACAACAGAGATTTATTTATTGCTGTGTCTTGCATGTGTGCTGTCTTTTGATTTAGCACATGTTATACCGGACGTGGACATGGACATGAACAAGGATCACCAGGCGATGAGTTCAACAAACTTTTGCCACGTAAAAATGTGGTTCACATTTAAAGGTAGCAAACATTAAAATAACATGCTATGATATATTTTATGGCATTTTACTTGCTTCAGCTCCCTGTTTTTCTCTTTCCTCTCTGTCTCTGTCTCCCCTTTTTCATACAGTGAATTATAGCTATTTGGAAATGTCGTAAATACTGTTGAAAATATCTCAACGAATTGAAAATATTGATTTGAAAAACATAACTGAAGTAGAAGTGAAATAGTTTTTATTGTTGGTAATGATGCACTGATGTTATGTGTGTGTGTGCGTCGTGAAATTGGTTCATGTCTTCCATGTACTCGATAAAATAACACAACTCGAATTTCTTTCGATAGTAAAATCGGGCTTTAAAAATTCGCGTGAATCTTATGGACATTAATTTTCAATGTGTACAGTGTTTTTGTTTGCATATTAGCTTCAGTTTCGAGTGTAAGCATGTCAAGCTCTAATACATCCGTTTCACATTCAATATCTGGTTGTCAAGTGAATGGAGAGTTTGGTGGCCATTTCAAATTACGGTTTGCCGATTCCATAATTCACCCGACCCGGGCGTCTTCTTTTTTCTTCCCACTGGCAAGCGAAATTGAAAATGCACACAGGCCCACCTTGTTCAATGCATGCAGATGTCAAAGAACCAACAAAATGTCAAACTATCCAGAAATGTCTGGACCAAAAGGCGCCCAAATATTGTGGGAACCAAAAGCTCATCTTTTTCACAGCCAACGTTTGGCAAATGTATTTGTATACTATATCCGCATGTATATACGTATGTGTGTGAGTGAGTGTGCGGTATTCGACAGAGAGAAAATAAACAAAAACTACAAGCAAAAATGGCTTGTATTGGGAGATATATTTGGTGTGTTTGACTGCTTTATTCCAGTTGCTTTCGTTCGTTGTCTTCCTTTTTGAATACGTTCTGTTCCATCAAGTACATACAATATGCATTATACTACACGGGAAAAATTCGTGGCAAATACATGTACGCATACCACAAACTGGCGAAACATACACAAATAAACAATTACGCGTGCACTAATGTGCATGAGCACACAAGAATGTACATTTGTACATACACGATGAAGGAGACCGAAAAAAAGACATTTATTTTCAAGTAAAAATAGACGTACGAAACTTTGAAACTCAAAAGAACATAACAAAAGTTGCGAAAAAAACACCATCCCAAATACAAAGACGAAAATCACGCAAAGCCGCTGATATATATGAAGAAAAATGGGGAGAATTCGTGCACTTGTGTAATAGTGACTTTATATATATATAAATGATGGTAACTGGGAGAGGATTTTTCCATGTATACCATGGGCTATATACACTAAAAATGATATGTAATTGTTTATTCAACAATGGGAATAGCTATTCAGACACACCGTATGCGACATCAGCAAAGCCGAAACGGGCGTAATGCAACCGCGGCAAATGCGGAAGCCAGCCAGAAAATACCCCAATGGTAAAAAGTGCAAAAAGAAAAATTGAGCAAAAAAAAGAGTGGAAGGAAATTTGTGAAACGAAATACAAAAAGAAGAAAAATATTCTTACAATATGGTGATTATTCTCATTCTCATTGAATAATATAACATTTAATCGCTCACACACATCCATATACATACAACTTGATCCATATTGTATATAGTTGATGTGCAAAAACGTTTACAAATACACGTTCAGCTGTTTATGGTATTCGATGACAGATTATTGTATTTACGAACTCATCGACATTTTAAGTCACTCTTCAGTCCATGCAGAATCAAACTAAAAATAGTTAACACCGGCCGGCTATCGTAAATGATACTTTATTCGACTCTAGTGTTCTGCTGCATTTATAGCCGATCAAATGCAGTGGCACTTTTGCATAATATCCTATATGCAAATGTAGAACAGCATATTCGTGAAGTTGTTGTCTTTTTTCTCTCTTTCTTTTCGGATGACTATACAATGTTATGCATTTAAGTGTATTTTGTTTTTACTATTTTGACGAATTTTACACCAGCTTATTTGCTACAGTGTATGCATATACATTACAACATTTATGCAGAAGTAGCTCGTCTAAAATTCCGCAGACGAAAACTGATATGGATAATACAACGCTAAGCTGTGTAGCGCCGTTAAATCATTTGTTTTTTCCCTTCTTTCGAATGATATGAACTTTTTATATTTTTAGAATGTGACAAATAATCGATTGCACGTATTTATTGATATGTTTTTTTCCTTCTAAATCGTCTTTTTAAGTTGTGCTTGTATTTATGGCAATATCAGAACATTTCATTTAAACATGCAGTTTCGATGCATGTCGATTTCGAACCTGTATGTGCAATATACATATTTACAAATTGGAATAGCATCAAACAAACAAACATATTGGAGCTGATGTAAAAATGAAAAAAAAAAAAAAATTCTGAAGAACTGGGACACCAAAAGTACAGACAGAAAATAAAACCGCAAAGCGCCAATGTGATTAACACAAATATTGTCAGTTGCGATCACTTTTGATGTGCCCACAGAAGCATAACAGGGAAAATAGACAAGCCTTTTTGACTCATGCAAAGTCTTTGTACGTAATCTTGTAATATTTATAGTATTTAACCATCATTTTAGCAAATATACGTAGTCTTAGTGCAAATAAGATCCTATTGATTGCATAGAATAATGATCAAATTCAAATGAACTGCATTGTATGACGCATTCGTAATTAACGCGAAATTTTCTACCATTATTATACCGATTTTTCATCAAATTTTCGAAGTTCAAAAATAGTTTGTGTCATTAGATTCTACTTGACAATCTCAATTCGAATTATGGCTTTTTTTGAAGGGCTTTTTTTAGCGTTTTTTTTACCTTTTGAGAATGACTATCTCACTGTTAATATAGTATTACTTAAATCATAAAAAAAGCATTAAATTCTGTTCAAAATAATTTATTTCAATTCATAAGAGATTTACTTCAAAGCTCAAACTTTTCCAAAATTATGATAAGATGTCTGAAAATAAAGTTAAACATATTTATTTTGAATATTGAAATTTTGCAAAAATCCACCAAGATTTTAGTCCGTTTTTGATTTGATGCCGTTTGTAGATAGCGAATTTCGTTTGCAATTCAAAATTTTTAAATTATTGACGAATGCAAATTGAAATGAATGTTCTTCGTTTTATCTATCAAATGTGAAAAATGTTCACATTTTTTGTTTGAATATACATTGCACTGTGGAATTTCCACACTATATGCCACCGAAATTACCATGTGTTTTTAAAATAAATAAAGTGTGTATCATGTTCGCCTAATACCTTACGCAAATCATAATTTATTTAGATATGAAATGAAAGCTTTATGAGACAGACGATGTATTAATTCCGATTTACACGTATGATTTATTCACGTTATCATGTCAAATATTTAATATCAAATCTAAATTTATATCAATTTCGGTACACATCATTACGACGAGCTTATATATATTACTTCACACGAAATAATATGAACATTTCAAGTATGTTTTTTTTTAAACTAAAATTTCATGTTATTTTGTTGTTGTTGTTTTCAACACAATGGTAGAAATTAAATGAAAATAGCTTGATTATATAAATATTGGAAACTCAAAGTACTGATTGCTATACCTATTCTGACGTAAAAGAATGAATGTATTTTTGGTTTTGATTCGGTGCGCGTCAGCTGATTTCAATATTTAATAAAGTGGCTTATTAATTTGAATGACGTAAAAAAAATACCGTTGCCTGAAAATAATGCTCCATAATTTACATGCATACTTTATATTTCGCTGCAAATCGTTCGTTTGACCGGTACACATACATACGTACAGCGTGTGGCGAAAAGCGACGAAGAATGAATAAATATTGTATACGAAAAAGGAATAATAAGAACGAAGCTAAAATGTAAT
The DNA here is from genome assembly GCF_009176525.2 of Contarinia nasturtii. Lineage (NCBI taxonomy): Eukaryota > Metazoa > Arthropoda > Insecta > Diptera > Cecidomyiidae > Contarinia > Contarinia nasturtii. The sequence goes on from NW_022197544.1 coordinate 5,114,383, forward strand.
CAGAATATAGAAGAAATAAATTGAAGAAAAAAAAATGTATTGCTAAATGATTTCATATACGTTTTGGGCATGTTCGTGTTTTGGGGAATGACTTTCTGTGACCCAAAAATAACCTCAATAAGAACTGTGCATCGACTTCAAATTGAAGTATTTTTTCGTTTGCATCTAAAAATAACACTCTCCACTTACAGGTATTAATTCATTATTTATCCATGAAAGAAAATTGCCACACATGAAACATTGCGTTTTCATTTCATACGTCTATACATTTGAGTGGCTAAAATTCATTGAGCACTTGCAAATTTTCCATTCGAGCTAACCAGTCAATTGGTGACACAGTAGCTTATGACGAAAATAATTCAATCAGCGTACGTTCAAAAGTTAAAGCTCATTAGGTCGCTTGTAACGTATACGCATCCATCAGCTGCCCGGCTCTGATTTTAACATATATTTGTTCGTTTATTAGTAAGCTTTATATTCGTACTTGTATTGTGCGGTAATTGGAAAAAGGAAGATCCGTTTGTTTGAAAGAAAAAACGAAAATGAACAAAGAATTAAGCATATACCTTTTTTCGATTTTGACCGTCAATTTGGGATGTGACATATATATTTGTGCATAATATTCATACAGACATCTTTTACTAACTTATGTACGTTTTTCTTATTCATGCAGAATGTCCGCCAGCGATGGATGGAATGGAGAGATTTGCATGTCCAACACCAGATCGACAGGGCAGATATCGGTGTATAGACGATCATGTGCTTTGTGATGGTTTTATTGACTGTCCCGATGGTGAAGACGAGGAACGACAGGCCTGCATGTTCTACAAAACGGTAATTATTATTATTATTTTGATTGTGTATAAAATATAAATTCTATGTTTGAATTATGTCTATGGAACATAACTTGTTAGTGCAAACAACAACAAACTGAAAATGCTAAACACTGTTGACATATGACATACATTTTCTATACAAACACAATTTCATCAGGTTGCATGCATTTATTATACTCTATATCCTTGCATAAATATTGTATGTTACACGAACAATCAAACATTTGAAAATTTTTCATTTCACTACGCCAACTGTTTTGCACTTGATCAATGAGAGGATGTGAAGACTTCAAGTCTCTTTGAGCCGACGGTGGCGCACCGAATTTCAAAGGGGACGTCAATGTAATTTTACAACTCAAATCGAAACTAAACAGCGCGCCAATTTTAAAATTTGCTGTCATTTCCTCCCA
>NW_022197544.1:5116028-5148573 GCF_009176525.2 Contarinia nasturtii
CCTACCCCCCCCCTTCGCACATTACTGATGTGAGTGTATACTGTATATAGAAATTCTTATCTAATGGAATGGCGAAGGCTTGTTTAACGGCGACGTAAATGCAAAATCGCTTCATACATAACACCGTATTCATTTCCATACATCACATCGTATAGCACAGCTAGACAGATCCTGCATTTAAAGCACACACCTGATGCGTCAACACATGTTAAAAAATTCAAAAACCTTAACGAATTCTTATATATAAAATAAAATACATATTTACTTCCATTTTACATTTGTTCATATGGTATTTTCATTACATCACAGCCACAACCATCTAGTAAAACCCATTTTCATAAAATAATTATACTAAGTAGACACGGCCAGGTGAAAGCGGTATTTTTTTTAAGCGGTAATTGATAACTACACATGCAACAAACCCCTTTCAAAACGAAATAATTTTTGGTGATAAAATGCTAAAGCACATGCTCAAATATTGATTTTAAAATGTGGAAAATGCATAGCGAGGTTGATTTTAATATTTAAAATTAAAATGGGGAGACCCAGACATGAACGAGAAATACTCCGTTTTAATATTTCTGAAAAACTTCACTTCCAAATATGCCTCGTCGATGATAGTATTCGTGTGTGTCTGTTTATTTGTCGACATTTGATCATAAAGTTTTCACTAGCAATGACTGTAAGAAATCATTTTTAAATCGCATTTTTGTTTGTTATGCACAGAAAGAAAAATGTGGTATTTTTAATTCAAGTTTAGTAGATTTAATATAAAATCCACCAACAACGAATTAAATTGCTTAATTGGTAAAACTTATTCAACTGATAGTCTCTTTTAAAAAATATGCCTCAGAGATGTCAAAAATGGTAAAGAAGTTTGTATAAAAAGTGAGCTTTTTATGTGTTTGCCTCTCTCACTCGCATTGAAATCCACATTTGAGTTATATAGACGTCTCACTCAGTGTACAAGGTTCTTTAATTCGTTGTTGGTTGATTTTATATTAAATCTACCAAAATTGAATTAAAAATACCACATTTTTTCTCTCTGTGTGTACGCTTCAAAACCAGGCACAAGTCATCAGGTCATAAGCAAAATTTCAGCTTAATCGAAAATCGACGCATTCGAGACGCGGAGTCTGGAGCAAATGTGTTGTTTAAAGCGATTGTCGCACTTGGAAATATAAAACTATATTATAGACACAACATATTTCCGATGAGGATGTGATTTGTCCTTGACCGTTTACAATGACTTTCATGACTATTCCATGTGTTCATATTAAATCGTATTTTTATTACAAACATTCAACCCTTAAATAAATTCTATCATTCATCAAATTCGTTGAACGATTTTTTGAACCATGGTCAAAATCGGTTAAATTCATAAACACTTTTACGGTCATTTGAGAAATTATTATTTGATCAAAGCCATTTTGTGAAAGTGAGTGAAAAATTGTGCGTGTGTTTGGCATATACGAGTAACAAAAATGTTGACCATTTATTTTTTGTTGTTGTTGATTCAAACTTATTAAGTTTTATGTGTGTAAATGAGCTTTTAACATTTTTATTAAGTATAAAATTTGTTTTTTCTATGTCCATTTTCAGACAAAAGCACATTTGGACGTACTGGCAGATGCTTTATTGAGGTGGGCGAGGGGTCGTTAGCTAGATTCTACTATAAATTAGATACGTAAGTTCTATTAAAATAATTTTGAATCAATATATAAAAGCAACAAACAGACAATGAAATCAAAAACAAAGAACTCAACTGCAAATGAAATTTAACTCAAAGAAAACACATACAGAGAGACAAGTTGTTGAGCAACAAAAAAAAAATAACTTGAAAACAATTAAACAATGAATTTTAATTTAAAATGATCTCAGCGTGTAAAAAAGGGAATGGTAAAATTAACGAGACAGAAGCTAAAGAAGAGCCGAATAGTATGCTGGGTAAATAAATGAAAATATCATTGATAAAAGCTAAAACGTAGAATGAAAATTAATTAATTAACATGAGAATGAATAAAAGTATTATGACTGAGACAAAGTCGTTGAAAAAAAATAGGAAACCACAATATAAAACAACATTTAAAAAAACACAATCAAAAAATGATGTAAAAGCAAAAAAAAAAAAACGAACTGACGAATGGGACATTGCAAGTCCCAGTTTGAAGAGAAAAAAAGATGATTTAGGACTGGAAACAGGAAAATATATAGGAAAGATATTTAAGAATTGAATGACAGAATTTTAATCGCAAGTTAATGTTATTTTCTAAAATAGGATATTCCACTTAGAATGGTGGTGAAAACGGATGACAAAGATAAAAAAAAGTGAAATTTAAAAAGAGAAATGAATTAAATGAAACTCACCCGTCATTACAACGTAAAAGGAGCGAATACAACAAAAGCATAGCATTCAATTTATTGGTGAATGAATTCCAAAATTATAAACGTACTATCTACACCTCAATACACGTAACACACACAAAAACACATGAACATGTACACTTGAATTCGTTTCAAAAAAAAAAAAAAAATACACAAAACCAATTACCAATTGTGACAGTTTTACCGCTTATTCATATATGATTAGTGATGATTTTACCCCTGGAAATAAATGTGACACATTTTTCTTTCGACAAATTGTAAAACGTATCCTTTTTTACTTTTCCGATAATGATTTATAGATTCCAAAACTAACCTTTACTCACCACTTCTAACAAAAGCAATGAAAATAAATTCAATTAAGGTTTTCTTTTCCCTCCATTCATTACTTTTCCGTTTCGAATAATTGAATGTTTGCAAAAATCATTTGTCGAATGTCATTGAGTCACTACGTTTGTCAACTTAATTAATTAACTGGATTTATTTTATCGATGAAACTACTAAAAAAAATGCATATCTGAATTGGTCAGTAATTGTGACGCAATGTGTTCAATATTGATTATATTAATCCTTGGTTCCGAGCTTCGATCAAAAAACGAAAATTATTTAATTATAAAGATTGGCTTTCAATTGTGGTGATGTTATGTATGTAAATTCAAAACGTGACTATTAGATCGAAATGGGACAAATGCTCAATATATGAAGCGAAAATGCGAACTAACCATGCGCTGCATTTTTGGGCAAAATCAGTCATTAAATTTTGGATTATCACCATAACAGCATTACAATTATAAAATTGAGAGGAGAATGAGTGAAAAAGGATTGTTTGTTTGTTGTCAGCATTCTATAGAATCAATAAGAGCTCAAAAGTCTTCCACAGCGAAAGGCAGATGATCACATCATTTTCATATAATAAGTGTAATTTTTAATCACTCACACTAATTTTGTCTGTCAATTAAATTTTGCAAATATATCGTTCTTCATCTCATCAAAATCCATTCGTGTTAAATTGTAGAAAGAAAAACTGGAATTGATTCTAATTGGATAAGTTTTACCAGTGCGATTCGTACAAATTTTATGCTAACACGTGTTTTTATTAGACTGTCTTTTTTTGTTGTTTACTTTATCAAAATAATCCGTTTCATTTCACAAAATATTCATAATTTATAAATGCATAGACGATAATTCATTTGATTTACGAACAAATACTAACACCTGTTGAAAATTGCTAATTTTACATTTATTGGCACTTTGATTTTTCAAATTAAAAACGCAAAACTTTGGATTATCTTATACAGGTTCAAATATTTTTAGCAAATCACTCACAACACATTATGTGTCTGTGTAGCTAACGATTTGAGTGGTATTTTCAAACTAATATGAAATGGATTCACAAGAAATTTTAGGGCATTTAAACAAATACTATGCGATAATTTCACGAAATTGTTCATTTTTCAACAAAGTGAATCATTGCATTATCTCGAACGCAACTGCATAGCATTCATCCATGAGAGAGGTAAATTAATCAGAAGAAAAAGGAAGCAAACAACGTATTACGCTCAAAATGGTGAACTAATTCTATAAAAATTGTCATTTTTGGATTATAATCAAATTGCTTTGACAACAGTTGCGTCGTATACAAAACAACCGTTTGAAATGAATTCAAATAAAATACGCATTTCACAGAAGATTTCATTATGCCATCGAAGAATTTCTATTATTTCACGCTATGCTATTAATACAATATGGACGATTGAAAGACGTTAAATGTCATTCAAATTTATGAAGAAAAATTATAAATTTCTGGAATCAAGTGATTACTGAAAAAAAACGTTCAATACTAAAGGTAAAATAGCAACACTGTCATTCCCAACTTGAGACTTATCTCAACGTATGTGAAATATTTTCGCTTTTTTCTTCGTCTAAGAAAATTAATCTTAATAAAAAGATTTTCACTCGCTGTTTAATTTTCACATATCAGAACATTTTACGTGACATTTAACCTATAAATTTTTGTTAAATTCGTTTGAGAGAAATGAATCCGTCACCAAAGCTCGTGGAGACCCTATTACAGTCTATGTATTTCGGATGGATATCCATCCGAGATATTTTAGAATATCTAGATATTCAACAGAACTGCACAGCGCCAGAGCTGTTTGCGTCGCAAATAGAATCTACGGTATGTAGCTACGTATATGTGTATCAAGTTCCGCACGTACACACACACAGTCACACTGTGTCGGTATTTTTTGTGTAGCGACATACCGTTGATTATAAGTGCGACGCACACAGCTCTGGCTCTGTGCAGTTGCGTTAAATATCCAGATATTTTAAAATATCTCGGATGGATATCCATCCGAAATACATAGACAACCCTATTACAACATAAAAAATTATGATTTAGTGGATCAAAAGTTACAAGCCACTTTTCTTCGATTAAAATAAAAAAAAAAACGATATGTGTTTTTTCTTTAATTCAAAATAGAGAACCTCTTAAAAAACACCCTTTATCAGCATAACATTCTACCGTATCTTTATACGAATATAATTTGAATTACGGTTTTTCCAAAATACTTATAATATTATAGTAATAGTATACCAGAACACATTATTATTGACACATAGAAAAAAAATGTTTGTTGTAATGATAATCTTCTTTTGCTATAACATTTTTATGTTTAATGTGGTTCGGTTTGCTTCGTGTTGAATGCGCGATCGAAAATGGGAACATTTCCTCTTTATATAAAACTAACCAGTAAACGTTTGTTGTGTTTGGAGAGTAATTGTCAATGTATTATGTCAAATTCAGTGTTTGAAGTCGAAAAAGTTGATGATTCAAAATATTGCTACTGAAGTAAAACGTCATACAGAATTATAAGACGGTTTACGGGTTTGTTATTTTGCGAATGTATATTTTCCACAAAATCACGCGGATGATAAACAGTTTTTTTTCTTCTTTTTTTTCATTCCAAAATGTTACGCAACATTTTTGTTCCACATTCAGTTTGAATGGACATCAAAAGTATTTGCAATGAATCATGTTAAATGTTGTTTTTTATTCGAATACTTGAATCATCAATAACATTGCTTGTGTGTTCACTGTTCATATTCCGTGTTTCATTTCGTTGTATTCCAATGTATCATAAATTCATTCATCATTCACTATCGAATTTTTGTGAATAATAATAATTTTTGTTCATTTCAACGTTTTCTCTCTCTCTCTCTCTCTCTCTCTCTCTCTCTCAACACTGCACATGCTTTATACTAAATAGCTTGAATTAATTTATTCGCCCCTACCCCGTCATCATCATCATCATCATCATAGCGAAAGTACTTCTTTATAAAAAAAAAGAAAACTTTGATGAATTGCACGAAGAATAAATTGATTCATGGTCCAGAGATAATAAGTTGAAAAGAAACAACTTCGCATTAATGTGCGTACATGTGTTGTAATGAATGTTTATGTTTTCTTTTTTATTCAATTCCCGCCAAATCTGAAAATCGTTTAAATACTAATACAGTATATTGGGCATAACATTTCAAAAATTCATATCGTTTCACTCCTTTACCAACAACACACGATGCTTTAATCAAAATTTATTTATATTGGTATTTCAATGGTTTTTGTTTTCTCCACGTACTATAAGAGATTCATATAGACAAAACTGAGAAAGTTTTTTTTTGGCTGATAGAAGAATACCAGTAAATAAAAATATGGAACAAAAACCATTCATACATAGGACATAAGATATCAATAAGAATGGCAAATGGCAAATGAACAAACAATTCCATAAAAGACGTCATTGTCGAAATGGGTCGAAACATGAAAGCTACAATGAGAGAGAATGGAACATAAATTGAATGATTGAATTCATTCATCGTCGTCAACCCACGCAGGTTACAACATTTTATTACAATTCGATTTTGTTTTGTGTGTGATTTTTATTTTGATGTTAACGAATCACACATGGATCACAAAAATCATATTCCGTTCTTCGTAGCATTTATCTTTTGTGTTATAACCAACTGATATAGTCAAAATGAAATTTGGAAGCGGACGACCTTCGTGTATTTTGACTCCAAATCATTGTCACGTATTTTGATTATATCCCATTTGAATAGCAAATTTCTAAATATTCAATCAATGCTCGAAACTACATATCTTCACGATTTTTGATAGGCCAATGTTTCAAATCGAACTTTTGATGCAGATCACCTTAAGCAAACATGTTAGTTCATTCAATAACAAACAAAAAGGCCAAACAAATAATTGACCTTTTGTATAAATTTTATTGCCCATTTTGAGTGGTTGATTGAGACAAAAACAACAACAACAAGTTTGAACACACTCGAAAACAAATTTATTCCGACATTTTATTAGTGTGAACTTTCTTGAATAAATCATAATTTACAAAAAGGATTTATTATGACTTTGATTTGGATTGGAGACAAATCGAAAATTTCATCCATTCGGCAATGCTCGGCTCGAACATGAACAAAGTAATAAAATGTATTTGCTTAATCTGTGTATGTATTTTGGTTGGTTTGATCATCCATTCAGTTCATTTGATGACATTCAAAGTTCTATTATGTATACAAAGCACAAACTTTATTTAAGTAAAAGCTAGTTTTATATCATCTATAAATATCTACGAAATGCGAACGCATTATGGTTGAAGAGAACATTTCGATTCCCTTGCAATAATTATATTAAATGTTTACAAGTTATTTTATTTGTATGGTGTTCATAATTTTCGAAACATTTGCTATTGGTTGCTTTCTTAATTCCAAAAATAGTATCAAGTGTCCAATCAAGGACTAAAGTTGTAGGTAAATTTGTAATAGAGCGTGTTTGAACATCATTCAATATATCGATTTGTAATGTATTGGTCTTGGATTTATACATTTCAACCAACCATCCATGGTGGTAGAGATGTGTTCATTCTTGATTCTTTTACGCAGCCATCCATATTTTTCGACGATAGTTTTTCGTCACCTTTTACATTGAATACATCACACGAAAATACACGAATAGCCAAATGATTATTATTATGTGTTATTTTTGGTTGTTCTCGATATAGAGTGTGTATACTTTTTTGATGTGTAACCTCTGAATAATTTACCTATTTTAGGAATGTATGCTGCCGAGAACGTACAAAGTTTAAAATAAAAGCGTCATTCGGCTCGGTTTTTGCTTTGTATTATATGTATATATAAATATATGTTCGGCGACAATTTACCCCACATTAAGAGCTCAAATAACTTGACTTGTCATCAAAAGCGTATTAAAATGAATGGATGCTGGAAACTGGTTTACAAATAGTTGATGGTTTGCCACATTTTATGAATGGGAAGTCGACTTTAATTCCTATAAATAACGAGAGAGAGAAAAAAAAATGCCTTACAAACGTCGTGATTGTGGGTTGGTTGAGACATTTTATTTATGGAAATCAACAAAAATGCCAACAACCACGCCAGCAATTCGTCGTATTCCTCACAAATATAATTCCAATTCGAAACAAAGGATATAAACTGGAAATTATTTCGATTGATATATTTTATCTTATAGCTATTTCCGCATTCGATTTAAAAATTTATGATTTACAAACCGCCCAATTCGTTCATTCGTGCTCATGCTTGTTCTTTCGTTCGGCAGTGAAACAGCAGCAATATTTATTGCTTTGGAAACAGCCAAAGAATCTCGGATTAAAATCAATTCAAAAGATACATTATAATTTACAATTTTAAACAATGGAATCACTTTAATTGTTATGCTTATTGTTTATTTATTTCGTTCTTTCTTTCTTTCTTTCATTCTTCCTCGGTTGATTTTAGAAACAGTGAAATAAAAATGTAAAACAAATAACAGGCATATTATATTTTGGTTTACTTTAATTGTTTTTGTATTTTCTTTTTCGACAAAAACGTTTAAATAAATTTTACAAGTTTTAATGAGGGCGCAAAAATGGTTACTCAAAAAAATGTGGAGTTTTCATCAGAAAAAACCGGATAATGCTTTTCGAAGAAATGTGGCGTGTAAAGTTGAAAGATTGGACGAAAAAATAACTGGGCATTTTTTTTATTACTCATCATACACTCAATGATGGACCCACCCTTAAGCCGCTACGCTCTTTCCGCAAGACCTTTTTTGTTGTGCATTTTTTTCACTCGTTTTTTTCATTACATTACCAAGAATTTTATTTAGATTTCAAGAAAAAAAATGATACATACGCATTTCGGCGTCATATTTTTTTTTTCAATTTTTCGTGATTCAATTTTCACTTCAATTATTTGATGAAAAATAATAATATTGATTTTGGTTGTACAATGTTCTGTGTGCTGTATTTTGTTTTCATTAATTTTGCCATTTTTCCGTTGTTCTTCGCATTGTTGCCGTTATAATCTTCATTGAATTATAAGATATATTGAGATTAATCTAGTATCCACCGAACCTGTGCTTGATATATATTGTAATGAATGTAATGTAAATTCTAATTTTGTTCAATAAAATCAAATATCTAATAAATAGTTAATGCGAACTGCCGCAATGAAACCGTTCGAAAGCCCAATATAAAGTAAACACACTTGCACACCATTTTGTCGATGAGAAAATCCGTTTTTGTACTGTGTTAGTGTATCGAACGAGCGAAAGCAAAAAAAAAGAAAATATATGTGTGTGCGAAATAACAAAAAAATGTTTGTCGCGTTCCAGACAACAAACAAAATTGAATGTTAAGTAAATAAAGTCCAAGGCAAGTATTTCAGTAGAAGATTTTATTTTTTGCTGTGTGGTGGTGCCTAACTTATACAAAATACAATGTGCAAAAAGCCGAATGAAGGTAGATATATATATGCGAAACCATTGTATGATGGTTAAAATACATCCAGGAATTGAATGCCTTCGTACACCAATAAATATAGTAGATTTTTGACATAAAACGTTATTCATCGGCTAAAATTCGGATCCAATAATATGGACACACAATCGCAAATTAGCAACAATTTGTCAAGCAAACATTGTATATAATTGCAATCGCCAATCGAATGAAGATGTTAAATTCATGGCGTCTCTAGTATGTACGGGATAAATGTTAATTTTGCTATCAATACCAGAGAAATGTGGCCGTATGTGGCGAAACTCGATTCGTAATTGAACGCACATATTATGAATGACAATAAATCGTTGTTTTCGCATGGATCCGAAAAGCTTTTCCATGTTCCACTGCAATTTGCTTAAAAAAACAAGAAACGTTAGCTAAAATGAAATTCATATGCAAACAACACAGGCATACGCACATATACGGTAAACACTGTAAATGCCATGGCTCATTCTTAACGCGTGAGATAATGAAGAGAAATGCGAAAGAACATATTCAGCATTTTCTTCTTGTTGTTCAATGTTTATGCATACCATAAACTATTGTTTATCTTGCTTTTTCGGTTTGAAGGTGAGCGCATTCATTTGAACAATATCATTGTGAAATAGTGTGCCATTACATTGGATAAAAGACACATGTCAGCCATTTACCATTTAAAGTAGATTTTTATATCATAGCATACAAAGAAAATGCATTGGCAAAGGAATATGGCGTTTAACGTTAAAAGACTGAAATACACACACACAAACACACCGACGACACACATATAAAATACACAGACGCAGACATACATGTGTATACCGAATTTTGACCATTTAATGCATACATCAAAGGTGGGTCTCTGAGACATTAACAATGATTCACATTCAGATAACAACAACAACGAAATGGTTGCACAGTGTATTTTTTTTTATTGTGTTCGCTTAAACCAAATTTTCCAAAAAGGCTTATAATAAAAAGAAGAAGAAAATACACAGAGAGAGAGACACACACAATAATCAGACGAAAGCCACTTTTTGCTGGTTTTTTTTTGTCTTTTTGTTTATTGAACTGAAATAGATCTTTGTTTGAACATTCGCTTTTACCTTGAATGTAAAGAATCATCGGCGGCACGTGGAAAAATTATGAAACACTAAAAATCATCATCAGCAAATAAATATACTAACAATAAACCAACCCATTATGGTAAAAGAGTGTATGATTTACAATGACAGTTCATTGCCAGATTGTTGAGAATATAAACGCGACTTCGTTTCACATCTTTTGTTCACTTCTGCAAAAAAAAAAAAATAATAATGTACGAACGTTAACAGAACGATGAGATGTGAAGTCTCATTTTTCGACTCAACAACTCATAAACAACAATTCATAAAATCCACGTAAATGTGACGACATAAAAAAAGATGGAACATTTGAGACGTAGAAGTGATCCTTTTTATAATGAATGCGTAAAAGCCTTAAAAAAATGTGTCAAAATAAAAGTAAAAACGTCATTCAGTACCTGCAACAACTTTGCATGAACTAGGCCATGTCATCAGCTTAAAAATACAATGTTTTATATTGCGATTTTTTTTAAATTTATTTTCATTTTACTGCACCCATACTAAATTCACGTATGAATAAATGATAACAGAAACAATGTTTTATTTTCTGGCTAGTTCAGGTTTCAAATGTCCGTAATCAACATCCGAGAGGACGGAAAAAAATCGTTAGAGTTTACATGCATACAAGAGCCATTAAATATAAGTGTCGATGGGCGGCGGGTGTATTGCGTGAGCTATAATAGAATTACGAAATCAACAAGTATTTCTAGTCACAACTACGTGTAAAACGTGCTCGAATAAAAAAAGAGAAAGAAATGAATTGGTTCATGTTCATGAACTTCATTCTAGTTTGAAACCGTTCTCGTATCAGTACCAGTCATTATGGTGTGTATCACTGAAGAAGCAACTGGTTTCAAGTTGCTTTTTACAATTAACTGGTGAGAGAGGGTGAGATAGAATGAAAAAGTGTTGATAATAGTACGTGCTTTTATTTGTCGAATAATTTTTTTTTCGCTTACATTCGGTCAAAGTTGAATTTTCTCTACGCCTGCGGATGATTTCTTTATGTGTGTGTGTGCACGCGTGTGAATCACCGACTCAATTCATTAAATTTTTGAAGTGGTTTAAGTGCATCGGATTAAATTGACTTTTCGTTTACTTTGAACATGTTTCGGTTAATGAATGAAACACAGATGGTTTTAAAAGGAATGCAATTAATTGTATACATTTGGACATGAATTTTAAGCAAAATTGGCTTTTGGTGAATGGTTTTTCTTTTTCATTTGATTTCTAGCGTAAATTTAAATGAAAAGTATCTGTTGAACACTCTTTAATTAACATCAGAAATGCATAGTATGTTTTGTAATTTAATTTAGATGATTTACATTAGTCAAAACGAAACGTATCAGTGTTTCAGGTGTTTCGTATATTTTTACTTTGATTGTAATTCGGCAGGTGTAAAAGCATTTTAAGGTGTACTTTTTTTCGGGGTAGTTCTCTCTCCAACAAACGCAGACATTTTTTTTGTGGCAAAAAAAAGTGTGCGTACGTGCACGCCAAATACATTATCAAGACACTTTTTCTTCTTTGGGTTTTAAAAATGCTTTAGACGGATGTCATTGAACCGACAACAATCCGATCCCATCCATCTTTGCCATTGGTGTTTGACATGTAAAGTGATCTCTCTCGTCCCAATCTGAGAATGCAAAAATCAAATAAGACTTTATGTTTCCATTTTTCATTAGCAAGATTGTGTATATCGAAGCACCGAAAATATCAAACAATGTAAATACAGACAGAAAAAAAGGGACATATATGAATTGTGAGTCATCTTCACGGTGTGCATGGATAGTTATACAGAAAATGAGAACATTTTCAATGGTAGCCATTAATTGAAAAGTTCAAAAGTCAAGACAAATGTACGCGAAAACAAAGGGACAACGCTCACATATACAAATGTGTACACACGCATACTGCAGCATACACATGCATACACTTACTCGTTCCATGTCAAGTTGAAAAGTCGTTCGATACGACCAAACTGTCTGCTCCCATCAATTTAATGCGAAAGAAATATTGAGATGGAACTTCCAATTCCATCCATACCATGGTGCTTTCGCAAATTTAATAAAATATTCAAAAACCTCTCGGAGTTCATTCGACTGCTAGCATATCAGTAAAGATCGATCAATTTTTGCTACATGTTCAATTATTTAGAGCTTATTTTGCAGTGGGTTTATCGGTACATTTTGATTTTTCGTTTTCGTTTTCGTTTGCTTCTTTTACCGTATCAAGAATTGAGTTTTTAATGCAGAAAATAAGCCAAACAAGCAGAAAATCCGCTCTTTGGATTCTTAACGTTTGCTAACACATTCGATGAATATCCACATCCCATATTAAAACCGATAAATTTGCTATAACTTATTCAGATGCATATTTTCGATTTATTTACAGTTGAAATATGTTTTGATTGTCACAGCGATCAGAACTTTTTTTTATGGTGATTTTAAGCAAATTTGAAATATTTTATTCTCAGGGTGGATGCTTTGCAAATCGACTTCTGCTATAAGCGAGTCGATTCAATAAATTGATACATTTGAATTTTTCGCATTTTTCACCCCCGCATTGAATTGAATTTCTAATAAACAAATTGTCGTTTGAAAAGCTCAAACCGAAACTGAGTGATTTGTATAAAATTGGATTCACTTCCAATCGATTTCATCAAAATTTCATAATTTAAAACCAATTTTCCTGTTGATATGTGCATTTTTGTCACCAAATAGGTATCAATATTCGTATTTATATTCTAACCGGAAAAAACGGAAAAAGCTCCGTTTCATTCAAATAACCAGATTTGAACCTTCCGAGAATGTTAAGTATTCACGCACAAAATAAGAAATTTAATTCTGACATTTTTTTTCTTGATTTAATTACATATTCAGTGTGGTGAAAGAATAAATTGAAAAAGGCAAAATTATTTTGAACAATAATAACGAAGAAAAGATGTTGAACGGCAACCACTTTCTTTTCACATTTCTAGTATTCTCTCAATTGACGTTGCAATGTGTTTATTATTATTATTATTATTATTATTATTATTATTGACAAATATGTAGAAAATATTAAGAGAAACATTTATTTTGGACAGAGCTTACTCGTATATAAAGAGTACAGTCACATATTGGAAAATATTTCCATATTGTCTTTTGTCTTTTGTTGCCATTTCACCATCATCATATGGCTAAACGATGGTTTACAAGGTCAGTACCAATATTAAAATTGATGGTGGCGGCCTTTCAAAAAATAAAAATGCCCCCCAATGGAATTGCAGTGACGCACATGTTCTATAATAAAAACGAAATAAATAAATGTTTGGCGTCAATTTAAGGATATTTTACCATAAAAAATTGCGATCGATATCCAAGTGTATCATAGTTTGTTGATTTTGAGAGGAGCATATTTATCAGCCAATATCAAATGCTCTTTGATGTAAAACAAAATAGAAAGAAAGAAGGTAGATAGATGTACGTGCTATACCGGGTATCTCACATAAGTCGGACACTACTGGTGAGTGTCTGGTTCAATTTTATATGAGACACCCGGTTATAAAAATGAATACCGCCCTCGATGCTTGAATTACTATTATTTATGGCATAAACAAAATTTATATCTAGTACAAATTGAACAATGTGAAGAGATTAATGATTTATATATTTTTCACACACACAACAGGCTTTTCGTTTTGAAGATGTTCCTCTCAACATGTTTGAACGGGAATAGCCCTTAAAAATTCAATCACAATCATGTTAAAATGCAATTCGACATGAAATTGTTGAACTTTTGACAATATCCAATAAATGTATAAAAAGACATACCGTTTTTTTTGCACTGAACAATAAATTTATATAAAAAAAATGTAATGGGCGTTTTACAGAAAATGATAAAAGATATTTGGTAATTTTCCTGAAATTCACTGTTGTCAATAGAAACATTGTTGCATTGGAACATTAAATATATATTTCTTTTGAAAATACCTATTTTCCATCTAGTCTAAACAATGTACGGAATCAAATTACTGACTTTGATAAAAGAGTGTTTTTCGAATCGTATCACCACAAGAACGAAACAAAAAAGAAAATAAAAGAAATGAAACGAATGGCCAAGATAACATTTATATAAGAAAGTCGCACCCTATGTGATGAACAAAAACAATGCTTTGTATTCAAGATTAATTAAACTGTCAGTAGATTCAAATTTTCATGAATGTAGACAATGATTGACAGAGTGTAACAAAAATTGAATCGACATTTATCGAATCAAGAATCAAACAGACATAAAATTGTCCATTTTGGTGAAGCACATGAAACGAAACATTCATGATACATACATATTCCAGTTCTCATACTGACTAGCCGGGGTAATTATATCAAGACCTACGAATTCAGACGAAAGAATGAATATCATCAGATTTTTCGATGGCATGGAGGAAATGTTAACATGTTTATTGGTGTATAATTTGTATTCGATGTGGCATAAATATAATAAATGTGAGTAATCGATTGATACATTCCAGTCGGGGGGCTTTACCAGACCGATTTCTATTTATGAGACTAGTTGATTAACATCCCGTTGAATCGATTATACAGAGAACTCTGACGACATCTGTTTATGACATTTTTGTTATTATAAACGCGTTTATAGGATATTTCTATCGTAATTATGGGTTACGAAGTTCGGTATACTTTTATTAAATGCCTCTTTTTTGGTTGGTTATAATAAATCGAATCGATTACGATGTCATCGTCGATCGTAACGCAGCGATATTGTATGTATTTTTTTAAAAGCATTTTCAAAAACAACGGTTGAAGTGTCCGGTAGTCTAAAGTAATAGGTTTATTTACAAGCTCACAAGTACACTCCCACATACATTTACTATATATTGATTCTGATGTATTCACAAGCACATATTTTTGATGCGATCTGATTTCTTATTATTCGAAATAATTGCAATAAAACATCAAACTTTTTGCGTTGAATTTTGTGTAATGAGACAAGAAATGAACACCTCCTTGAAGCTCATTCTTGGAATTATTTCTTATTACATTCTCTTGAATTGGGGACAGGCCATATAAAAAATGTGAGTGATAAAGGTTGCCGTAGAAACAGTAGAAGTACATGAATACAAGTGTGTACACCAAATTGTGAGCATCGAAATGTCTTGTCTCTTCTTTTATATTAATATTATTATTATAAAAAAAGGAAAACAAAACTCTGATCAACTGAAAGCGTTTGACTTTTTGCAAATACTGCTTCATGCATTTAAATGAAAACACTTCAAAACTACAGCCAATTTTTAATTTAACTTTAGCTAGCGAATTCAATTTAGTTTAACATTCGTTTTTGTTTTTCTTTTTATTTTGCAACACATCGTATTTGAAAAAGATTGGCTTTTTCAGCCCTTTTATGCTTGTATTTTGAGATAAAGCGAAGAACATGTGAATGAAATATTTGGGTGTGAGAGATGAAACAAACAAAATTGGATGTAAGTTCGAACATGCATTAAACAAGAACATCTCTTAAAAAATACGAGGGAAAAAAGTAAATTTGCATCACAATGGAGGCAGAATCATTTTGAAAAAAAAAAAAATTAGTTCAGGTCACAATCGAAAATTTGCTTTTAATTATAATACTATTGAGAATTCTGATGTTTATTTTGTAAGCATTTTCAGTGAGTAAAGAGAAACGGAGCCCCGGGGGAAGAAACTTATGTGTAATTCATCTATACTGAAATTTATTGTTTTAAAATTTCGCAGCGTTCAGTGTTCACTGAAAAATGATGTTCACTGTATGCAACACTTCCAACAGATAATATATCTTTTTTTTTGATCGTCTGTCATGAAACTGACACATTGCTGTTTGCAATGCACTTTTTTATGATAGTTTCGTTTGAGGAAATTTTTTTTAAATAAAAAACAATATTTTATCGTTACAGTATGTGATGCTGTCTATCTTTTTATATGTGTTTCAATGTCGTAAATTTCGTTATTTTATTTAATCAGACGTTGTTCTCTAGCTCTGAAAACTTGTTTACCTTTTTTGGTTCGAATGAAATTGAAAATATTGAAATTTTAAATGTTGTTGCAATCATTTCCAATGCAAATCAATTAATGAAATGGGAAAATCCACGCAAATTTTGCATTGGAAATAATGTCATTCAACAAGTTTTTTTTCATTGCTCTCAATTGGCTTTCACGCCAATTTTCATTACAACCGTTATCACCATGTCCATTTTTTTTCTATCTCTCTCCTCTCTCTTGACAATTGTTATTTCATCAGATTTTTTCATTTCACATTTTCGCATTCGCTGTACGATATTTCCGTTTCGCATATTTTCAATTATTGATTTAAAGAAATATATATATGAAATAACGCTGGTTCAACATTTCGAATCAATAAATTAAAGCAATTTGACGATTTAAACGCCTTTTCAACCAGCGATTCTGTACAGCAATTTTTTTTTTGCTGTACCAATCAATTCACATTCGATTTTACATCGGTGGAACTATATCTCGTGCAGTGATTACATAATCCCTTGTTGTAGCAAAGCACGTATGAGTTATGTGCACTTTAACTGGTGAGAGCACGCTAAATTTTGATTAAATTCCATTACACATATACACAAAATGTATGCTTGTCTTAATTTTTCCTTTCTCCTCCTCTATGGTTACATGGAAAATTTCGTTTAATTTTCTATTTCATTCGTTCATCAGGGAAAATACTAGTCAATTTCGCATTGTGATTTGATTCGACCATAATTTTATTTTGTTTGATCAAATCTTAAAACAGATTGCCGGGAGACACATTTCCATGGATAGGCCGAAAAAGAAAGACATTTGAACGCAGAAGAAAAAAGGAGAAATATATTTTCGCACGTGTAAACATTTTTGTATTGAACATGCGAAACATTACACACGCGCTTTCCTTTTTCGACTTTATGTTGTCTGAAATGACAACAATGGAATCCGTCTTGGAGCCACCGACAATCTGAAGAACAGATAGCATTGCTCATTTCTTCCCCCCGTATCATTTATTGATTTTTTAATGTCAGTACCCCTTGTGACTGTAACAATGTTTATCGCAATAGAATTGAGACACGTTTTGCGTCCTGTGACTTCAATTAATCAAGTGACATTTGGTTTCCTTTGTTAGTTTTGAATAAAACAATCGAAACAGAAATGATCCTTTCGATTCAAATTGTGAATGCAATTTTATGTTTATTTTGTTGATTTGTTTTTTGTCAGTCGATTCAACAAAATATATATATCCCTTCGTATTGTTCGAGATATATTTTTATCAAAAATCCATTCTGCTTGAATAAATATGTCCATTGATAATTTTGCATTTGTGGCATATTTTCGATAAATATCGATTGATTGGTCTCAATACCAACCCACACTGATATAAGAAAAGAATGGATTGAGATAAACGAAATAATTTGGTCAATTTTAACTCTTAAACGACTTTTATTCTATACACATCAAATTCGACGGCTGGCGAATTAAAAATGAAAATAGAATTTAAAAGAAAAACACCAATGGAATAAATACAAAGAGTTAACGAGACGTTTTCGTCATTTTTGCGATTTTTTGGAGTTTAAACTAAACTTAGAAAGAAGTATGTATTAGTATTCGATTGTGACGAACTTTTGTTACACAAAAAAAAAATAACTTGGAAGAGTCGATAAAAAGAGATAGGAAGAATTACGCATGTCATCTAAATAGTTTATATTTGATTTTGGTTCAACGAAAGTAACTAAAGTACATCTAATTTTTTCCACATACCTATATTTTTTGCTGTTCTAGCCATTTGGATACAGTATGTTATAATATCTGAAGTGATAAGAAATTCTAAATTATAGAAAACTATTCATTTCATCATATATAGATTTATTCAAAAGCAAATTGCAAAAAATTCATATTCTTTGTCTTCGATTTGTTTTGTCTTTTCACAATTAAATTAAATTTGTTTTCATGGAAAAACCATTTTTATTTCCAAATGTTTCGAAAATATTGAGTCTGATATTTTTCACAAAATGATTGATATATAGAACCTCATTATTTGCTAGTCAAATGGCAATGAAATGAACTCGAAATGCTGTGAAGTAAATTTGGAAAAGAGATCGCCGAACTGAACATATTTACTCACATGGAAAAACTGTAAACTCAAGACAAAATCAACGATATCGTTTGCACGCAATCATTTGATTTTTAAGCATCATTGACAACAGAAAAACGTTTCTTTGTAGCACTTGTAGACAATATGAATGTTAATATCAATTTAGTCACAAGCACATAAGATATTTTATTAGAGTTTTTTTTTATGTTAATTGTAATTTGATCTATAACATTTCAACTGAACACAATTTCTAACCACATAAACACACACATACACACTTACACACTGCGTACAACAACAACATAACACCAACCCCACCACCACCGCCAGACAGTGTTGCGTTATTACCGACTTGTAGTTGTTCGTATTATTTAAATGTATATTTGAAAAGCAACAACAACAAAAAAAGGTCTTGAACCCCAAATACCTTAAATTATTTGACCACATTCATTATAAATATGCTCCTCAACATAATAATATTGATTGGATCCATTTGATTTTCATTTTTTTTTATTTAAACGGATTAATTGCTTTTGGTCTCTTAATTGTGGTCTAAATCTGCATTAAATTAAATAGTTTAACGAATATGTGCCAGCAATCAATCCAATTCTGGGGTAATCAAGTTAAAACATTTTGCCTAAAGTCGTCTATAATTTCCATTTTATAAACGAATTTTTCATTTTCTTAATGTTTAAATCAATTATTTTTCAGTTTGAGACTGGAATTTTTTTTAAATGAGAATAAAACTTGTTTAGACGGATAATTCAGGAAAAAAAAATACTGACTATTAATAATAATCAGACTTGTGAAAATTTTACAAATAAAAATTATAGAACAACAAATTAATGAATAAATTACAAAAAAAAAAAAAATCGATAATTTAAACGCACCAATTTTTGCACTTGAATATTTTGCACCACATTGCACTTATTTACAGCACTTTCATAAAAAAATAAATATTGTTATTGTAAAGAAAACATTACGCGCTACCTCTTATTGTTCTATTATTGTAAGGACTTTCAATTTTATTGCCCAAACTATGAATTATTATTCAAACCAACACATGATTTTAATACTTGAACATTCAAATGAGCATTCTCAACGGACACGTTCGTTTATGTTTATTGGGGGTTTTAGTTTTGCGTTAATGCTAAGTGCATACCACCAACTCTTTACATATAAATGCATTTTTTTTTCAATTTTCCAAACAGCTTTTATAAATAAAAACAACAACACAAATTACACAGAATCATTAGAATCTCTATCCTACGATAAGATATGTTGTGAGAATAGTATTAAGCCATGAGACCTTATTAGATATTGTGGTATGTCTTTCAAGCGTTCATTCCATGAATTGCCCGACAAATTGAAAATCTTTAAATTAATGGAATAATTTTTTTTAAATATAGCGCTATTATTATTGAATTTAAATGAGCACTTTTTACTATATACAAATTTACTTTTAATTACATTTGCACAAAATTATATATTTTAATATAAATAAATGAAATGCCTGTATTTCATACACGAAAAAAGTAAAATTTAAATTAATTCATTTCATGTAAAACATGATGATTTGCTTAAATGCATGTTTCCAATGGTCAATAAAAAAAGGAATGAACACCCTTAAATATATGTTTCACCGAAATATAATTAATGTAATATGAGTTCAAACCAATACACAAAAAGCACATTTAATTTCAATTCATAAAATTCATACAAATTATGAGAGATGTCAATGAGCAGAACAGTTATATTGTTATTATGGAAATGGCAGAATAAAATGAGGCCACAAAACAAACAAAAAATGACTCAACATTTTGTTGCATGCAAACTACCAAAAACTAGGGGAAATGGACAACATTTATTGAAATTGTAAAATAATGTACACTAATAAAAATTCGCAAATAATTTGCAACAAGTTGTCACAATTTGATAAATACAAAGCATGCAAATCTCACGAATTGTCTTACGGTATGAACCGAATTCTTTGCGATTTGGTTGAGTTCACGAATTTTTTCACGAATAATTTGGGATTAAAAGTTGCAAAAGATCGCATAATTTGCGACGTTTCGATTGAGATCCGATCCCCTGGACCAAAAAATTATACAAACAAATTTTTGGAAGTGTACTTAGCTGAAACATTTGAAGAAATATATAATATGATATAAATATCATTTGATGACTAATTTTGTTTGAGATTTTTACATTTTAATGACTGTTTTAACAGCTACTTGACATTCGTTGACATTGTCATTTCCATAGTTATTCTTACACTGTACTTTCATTGATTAACCTATCGAATATAGCTAAAAAAAACTTACTTAATTCCCAAACAGAATTGGAAATGTACTGCGTTTAGCTTGTTCATCATTTTCGAATCGATTATGAGTCTAATTGTGGATACACATGAAAAAACCATTAAAATATAAAAAAAATGATCTTATCGATCATTGAAAATTTGTTCTTCTTGAAAAGGATGATTTATATTCAATTAATTGATTATATTTCCTTTTTATCACATGTTGTTCAAACAATTTAGCTCAAAATCGAATCAAACATTATTTATGCTTTATGTGAATATTATTTTAAAAAGTTCATTAAAATGGAATGGAAATCAAGGGTGATAATTTTAAATGATTGTGCGTCGAGAAAAAAAAACAGATGATCCCAAAATTGCATTTCTATGTACGGTAACTCGTTCAAACTGTTGAAATAACGAATACAGGTCGCTGATGCAATCAAATTACAATTTTTTTTCAACCGCTATGTTTGAGCACATATAAATGTGATGTGTTGAATTCGCAAAAATGTCAATAGATTTTATCAGTGCTATCGAAATGATGTTCATTCATTTCCAAGCCAACGCATTAATGATGAAAACGTACAATGCGACCGCGATGATGATGTGTGTGTATACGTACGAGGATAATTCATGGCTTAGTGTAGCTTCAAGCATTTGGTATTCAATTGACGCCCAATATGGAGTGGAATGGGACAGAGAGAGAGAGAGAGAGAGAGAGAGAGAGAGGATGAACGGAATGATAAAACGATAAAAATTATAATGTTTAATATAACATTCATAGGTGAAATAAAGTGAAGAAAATAATTGAAACTATTACATTTCGTGCATTCAGCAATAAAAAAATACGTGTATTTAGTTTTACGGTTGAATTTTATATTAATTAAAAAGCAATCAAATTTTTTCCAAATCCTTCCACATCCCATCTTATGTGTTTTGAATGTGCGTATAAAAAATAAATCTCACTCGGAAGGTTAACTTTGCTACATTATTCATATAACGTCAAATCAATTGTTTTCTTTGCCATATGTATGATTCGTGTTGAATCAACTGTACGAAGAATTATAGCAACAGAACATCTCACAAACGATGTTAAGAAATACAATGAAATTAACATGAAACACTAAAAAAAACCGAACATTTTTACAAAGGCAAGGGTAATCTTCCGAAAGCAGTTGTTTCATTCCAATTCATAAATATATATACATATATTTTTCTTGTTTAGAGGTTAATTTTCAAAAGAAGTATTTTTGGAAGAAAATGAAAGAAAAAAAAACAAACAAAGACAAACAAATTTTGACTTATTAAATAGCATGTTTTATGAATGTCAATCCACTTATTTCCCAAGTATATTTTTTGATGAATTCTGAAATGATATGTAAAATAAAAATGATAAAATGAAAAAAAAAAAGCGAGCAAAAGGGAAATGATTGCCTATGTATGAAACATTCAAATGAAATTTCCTAATTTCAACCTCCAAAAAAAAAAACACAAAAGAAAAAAATGAAACACGTTAAGTTTAACCATTTCAATTGATAGTCACAAAATTACACACATTTTATTTGCATCGTTTTTAAGTAAACTTCCACATTCCAAATTAGATTTAATAGGCACATCATCTGTGAATGTTCTTGTGTTTTGTGATAATTTCAAACCATCAACAAGTTCAATTTATTTGAAGCTATTGTTAATTATGATCTCATGAAAATATTGATCTTTTTTGTTATGCTTTGAATATGAGGAATTTGAGGAAAATAAATACTTCTTGTATTATTTCAATCCATCGTGTCCGCCATGGGCCAAAACTAAATGACCAAAACATAGTTGAACTACTACACTTGATATAGCAATCGACATAAAGACGATCAAAATAAACGGAAAAAAAAGAAACTTGCTTATTGCAAGCAATTAACAGTTCCAATCGAAAGCAGCGAATGATAGTTGATGCCATAAACGTCAGATACCTATCAAAAGAAACGCTAATAAAGTCGTCTGACTTTTTCCATCAAATGTAGCAACGAACCATTTTGCCATAAGACAAACTGGAATATAAGATCAAATGTTGTTTTTCCATACGAAGGGTGAAATGAAGAGAAAAAAATGTCGTTTTCAACCGAATTCCAATCAAACTATGATTATGTATAATAAATTCTAGCAGAGATATTAAAAACTCTAAATTTATTGTGAAATGAAATCAAATCGAAAATCGGTGAAATTTTGTGTAAATTACCGAAGAGTAAGTCGTTTATAAATCACCCATTCTACTACACGAATCAAGCATTCTTTATGGGGAAAATTGCATTTATGTTTACCACACTTAATTGTAATCGAATCAAATCAAAACACATTTCATTGAATTTTCGATTTGTTGGGCTATGAATTTTTATTGGAGAACGGTGGAGAAAACCGGAAAATGAATCGGTTTTTATTTTGAATTTATTTGTTTGGCAGATCGACTCTGGTCTCAATTCGTTTGTAAAGATGATGATTGTTTCAGCATTCAAATTGTGTATTTTGTTTGGGTATCAAAAAAAAAAAAGGGGCAAGGTTAATAATATTTTAACCTATTCGCCGCGACTTTTAGAAAACCACATTCCTTCATTTTGAATATGTAATCCGTAGGTAGGGAAACGATTTTTATTCTTAAATAAGAAGTATAGACGACTCTTCCTAATTCGAATCGATTTTTGAAAACCAAAATCCACTTTTCCATATAAATCACTGTCAATAATTCGAAACATCTTCGTATTATTCGATCCCTTCGAATTTTCGAGAATCGACTGTACTCCTTGTTTGGATCAGAAGAAGATCAAATTTATTAAATGAAATGTCAGGCAAAAATAGTTCAGCGCGTTGAATGGGTTAAAGGGTTGCAAAAGTTACCTTGTCCTCGTAAACACAATGCTAAAATGACAATCCATTCTGACAATGTATATCAAAATACGAACGTCAAAAACCAGACACAGCTTATTTGCCGAATAAATAATCATTATGCTACATAATTTTCAAAATAAAAACCTCATTACGATTTTTAAAAAACAATTATAATACAAAATATTGTTATATAATGAAGAAACCACTAAAAATATAAACGCGTACCGAAATGACGCGCGCCTTGTGTGCTATATATTATTGTAAAATAACAGAATGCGAAGATGAAAAAAAGGTTGCAAAAAATATTCAAAGAATTTTCAATTGCAGGCTTTATTTCAATGCAAAACCAATGAGAATGACTTACCATGTCATCAATAAATTAAAAACAAAACAATGAAACTAATTCCAAAAAAAATGTATGTTTGTAAATTCTTACATCAATCGATTTTTATAACAATGTTCAATGTAATACATAAAGACATTTAAACATGATGAGGAAAACAATTAAATGCAAAAATTTCGTCTTTTTGTTTTTCAAAAGTCAATTTAAATATTAATTAGCTAAAAACGAAATAATTTATTTTTTGCGTTCGCATGACAAAAAAAAATGTTTCTTAACGGCAATAACAATTCGTCAGACAATGTTCGGTTAATAGATACATTAAAAAAAAGCAAAACAAAACAAACAAACAAAATGTTAATGAGTGCATTTGTCAGTTTTATTTTTCGTTTTCGTTTGTTTTAGGAACGATGTAAATTTATTTTATTTTTCATTAAGTATTCGTATATCGAATATATTGTACAGAAGTTGCGATTAAATGGCAAATTCAAAACATATTTATTCACACATATACATGGGTGATTGGAATTTGTTCGACGTATTGTTATTGACGCGCACAAAGAATATTTCATGAAAATCTACAAAACCTATAACAATAAATGTCACTCAAAACATGAACAATGAATTAAGAGGAACGAAAATATGAAACGCGAATATAAGTGCATTCAAACGAACGACTTATTTAAAGAAAATGAAAAAAAAAAAAAACCAAAACAACAACAATAACAAGAACTTACCGCAAAATCTCAATTAAGAAATGTATTCACTACGACATTGTCCATTAACAAAAAAGATGAGAGAAGAAAAAAAAATTCACGCAGAGTAACAAAAGATAAAGAGAAATAGTAAACAAAATGAGCAAAAAGAAAGTATTATATATTATATACTATTTTTATTTGACTGTGTGCATGCATGAAAGTGGCACTTTTACTGATGCAGACTGATATCAGAAAGCGTTACTCTTGCGCTTGCATACCCTTTTTTGATTACATATTATTAAAATATATAAATGTATTATATTTAAATTATATATATATATATAAAACGATGGAGCTACGATGAACTGAACCATAAAATGAAAAATCAAACTGAACGATAAAGAAATTGCATACGACACATTGTTTGCGACATTAAAGCACATCGGGATATCATGTTTATCATTTCATTTATAACATTCCTCTTCATATCCATTGATTTTATTCCATTAAATCTTCTATTTAAAGACAAACAAAAACAAAAACAATAGAAAATCGTCATCACTATCCTAGAGGATAACTGCAAGTGTCACAATGTGATCGTATGTGAATTGTTTACGTATTATATGGTTCCAAAAACTGATGAATTATTTATTAAGAAACCAATGAAAAAAAAAGAAAAAAAAAAGACATGATTTCAAGCACTAATCGCATGTAATCATCTAAAAAACTGAATGAAATGTAAATGTGTTATAAATAATGAACAAAGGTGAAACTAAAAACAAACAAGAAAATTAAAAAAGAAAAATTATTAACAATAATGATATGTATATGTATAAATAAATGCCTCAGTCAGTTCTTGACTAATCAAACGGTAGATTTTTTTGGTTTTGCATATTTTTTTTACCTTTATTGCAGCTTTGATCGTACCGAAATTATGCTCAAAGTGTCACACAGCTAGCACCACGACGGAATTCAATGTAATCTATACTAAGTTGCCGCCAACTAGTGAAAACACTTTTGCTCAGTTACAAACAACTGACTAGAACTCCATAGTTGTCAGTAGTGGCGCTATAGCTGTGCTATTGTTTTGCATTTTATTCAGTCTCTTATGGAACATAATTGCAGTGTGGCTTTGATCAATGCAGTCTATCTTTAATCAACTGCCAAATGTATTTTATCTAGATCCACTCATCTACCTTCAATGTTCCCGCATAATTAGTAAGTATTGAGAGCTTTTTGCCAATTATATTGTACGACTCAAATTGAGAACAACCGAACTCGAACCGAAACAAAAAAAAAACTCTTTATGATTTATTTTGATTGCGATTGTAAAAAACGCTGTGTACCACTTTTATCGATTCTTTTTTCAAGTCCCGTTTTCATTCTAGCTCATTCATAGAAAAATGACTAAATTATTACACAGTGTTATGGTGAATAATGAATATGTCTAAAAAAAAATTGAATGATTTATGGTCTGCTGGGACTGAATACACTATGACCTAACGTGTTGCTTCACATAAAATTTTTACGATTTGATTTTTATTAAACGTTTTCCATCTCAACCTACATCGATATATGGTAAGTACCAATAGGTAGGTAATATTTCAAATATTATAATATTGGTTTTGAAATTTTAACTTCCATCAAATCCGTCTAGGCAAGCGGACGCATATTTTCAGAAAAAAAAAACAAACTGACTTTGGAGGACATTTCGAATTATTTGCATTTTTTCTCTCGATGTAATAAGTTATTACTAATTACGAAAATGAATCGAATTGCTGGTATGTGCACTAGATATTTTTAAACTGACCCAATTTGTGATGTCCAAGTGAATCTAGCTCTATACAATTTTCAATCAAAGTTCTACATTTACAAGAGATGTGCTGAATTCGAGTGTTTGCAGGTTGCAAAACGTTTCGCGAACAAACCAATTTAAAATAGTTTCTTTTTTGATCTATTTATAAACATTTGTGTGTGTTAAAAAAATGCACATTGGCCTTCGGAATCCAAAGTTTGGATAGGCTCTAATTTTAGACTAAATTTTTTTAGTTGAACCACAAGTTTTTTGAAATTTTAATTTATTTTATTATTTTTTTTTTATTATTTTTTTTTTTTTACATTATTCTCATTCAATAAAATTGAACACATCCAGTATATTATTATATAAACGACAAAAAAAAAAGTCATGATGAATACTATGCGAATTTTGGTTTGTAATTAATCAAATCCTAATTTCATTTACAACTAACCCGAAATGAGATTTTGTTTGTAATTTGTGTAAATAACTAATATTTAAATCAGAAACAATTGATGGAAAAATATGTCTTTTTGGATTACATTTAGAGGCTAACATTTTTTATTTTATGCTAATTGGATACAGTCGAAACGTCACTTTCATCTGAATTGGGCGTTGTATCACTGCTGGGTTCGAGCACGGTTAAAACTATTAACGGTACTGCGCCCAACACCATGCATGCGCCCATACAGTAAAAGCACGTATCATATCCACCGGTTAGATCTTTTAAGTAACCTGCCAATGGTGGTACAGATATTGCACCGACACTCTGAAACATCCGAACGAGTCCATAGCTCGAACTAATGCGTTCGGTTCCAAATAGATCGGCCAATAAAACAGGAACTAGTAAATACCAGCATCCAAGACACAGGCCATATGTTGCCGATGAAAATCCAACCAAGTATGAGTGATTTTCGAATGGAATCGATAAAACTGCGAGACCAGCTCCCAAAATGCTGCCATTCAAATAAATGTAAATATTCTTTTTATTTGATTTTTGAGCTTGGAATGCCATTAAAACGTTTAATTCAGATTTACTATTTACCATACAATAAACGCTTTTTTCCTATCGAAAATCTGTAGATCCGACAAATAACCGAAACCAAGTCGACCCACCAAATCTAGAACAGCACTTATAGCAACCAACAAGCCAGCTTCTTTCTTTGTAAAACCTAAAACATATAAAGAACGAGAGATATATATAGAGAGAGAGAGAGAGAGAGAGAGAGAGAGAGAGAGAAAGAGAGAGAGAGAGAGAGAGAGAGAGAGAGAGAGAGAAAAAAGTTATTTGATATGGTGCATAAATTAAAAATACACTTCCGAAAAGTTTGAGTACGATTTTTATACAGATTGCCGATTTTCAAAGTTGTCTTATTTGTATAAAAATCGTTAATTGTACCCAAATTTTTATTCGATAGTGAATGCATTTTAAAATTACCTGCTGATATCGCATACGCGGGTAAGAAATATAACATGTATGGGCATCCAACCGACATTAGCGTCACCTAAACATATAATAACAGCGATGGTTTTAAACTTCTGAATATATATTTGTTTTTTTTTATTTCTATAAATAACTCACGGATAAACACATTCCGATGAATGTTGCGTCTTTCAGTAAAGTTACATCAATATACCTATGAAATTATAAGCAAAATTACGAGTAAATAACAGTACTAATTTGTTTATGTAACATTGTGTTCAATCCAACCTCTGAATTTTTTCGCATAATGTTTTTGGTCGTTTCAGTTCACGAATGTCATCCGATTCGGATAGATCACTGACTGGTGTCGGTAGAATCATACTTTTGCTGAGACCACGATTGTTTGACGCTTGAATGGTTGACATTGTATTTTGATCGAATAAACTGTTGAGCGTTTGTTTGTCAGGTATTTCGTCATTGCTAAGACGATTGCCAAACTTTTGTGTAGTGATGCGTCGTCTACTGCCGCGATTTGAATCATAACCGCTTCTTGCCTTATAGACACAGGTTGAGTCGGTACTTAAGTCCTCAACGGAATGAAGTATTGATGAACTTCGTGTTGGTCGAATGGCCGAAATGGGTCGAAACTTTGTAAATTTGGACTCTCCCATTGTATCCGTGTATTCATCATCGCCTTCATTTGTATTACCATTATTGTCGTTAAGAGCTCCTGAAAATGTTCGATTTTCGTATTTTTTTTCTATTAAAATTCAATTATTAAATCAAAAAAAAAAAAAAAAAAATTAAATGAGCATATATATGTGTATATTAATGTATGATGAATTTACCAAGTTTATTTGTGTTATAAAGATCGTTGAGACGATTCTTTGATTCTTCCATCATGAACAAATGTTCAATGTATCGTTTGGCATCACCATTTGTTGATGTTAAAAGTGTTAAATTGGTGGCCGTTGAATTGCTGCTATTCTCGCATTTTGTCGACTTTACCGATTCAGAACAGTTTGTATCGAGCGGTCGATATAATGATGCTGAAACGCAAACATGCAGCATACCGGCACCAAGTAACAGCAGCGTTCCATGAAATCCAAATTTATGAATGAGACACTCGATCAGAATGGGAAATACAAAACTGCCGGCTGCTGTTCCCGATACACAAATCCCATTGGCGAGCGCTCGCCGTTTATTGAAGTACAATGAAACAATTATGATTCCAGGTGTAGTTGAAAGTCCACCTCCTATGCCTATGAATGTTTACAAATTATAAAAAAAAACATTATATATCTTTGACCGTTTAAACCGTTGATTTTTTTTTACCTGTTAAAATGCCGAATGTAAAAAGGAGGTGATAAAGACTTGTCGCAAAATAGCTCAACATAAGACCGCAAGCGCAGAAAAGTCCGCCAATAAATACAACTGTACGACAAGAAAATCGCTGACATAATGCACTGGATAAAGGTGCCAATGCTAAGCATAATGCTGATAAAATGGCAGGTATCCAGGATGCAACGGCTGTTGTATTTGTTGGAAAAATTTCCAGAATTTCCACAAATAATACACCATATGATTTGACGAGGCCGGCCACCCAAAATTGTACGCTAAAAGCGCCAAATACGACACACCAGCCATAACCACCGTCCAAAGGTGTTGTTGTATCATTGTCGCTGCTGATTTCTTTTCGTCGATTCAATCGATTTGAAAACCTTTCACACGAATGGTTTACAATAAAAATGCATCAATTTATATAAAATTAAATCATAAATCATTTACTCACTTGCCACATCTCAGTTCTCGTGACTTTGCTATCAATGGTCTAGCAGTAACGCTTGATACGGTCAACAAATTATCATTATCGTCCTCGTCAATTTCGCTGGTGCGCTTGTTACCAATTAGCTCGAGAAAAACGGATTTTGTCGATAGATTTTGTTGCCATTGACCATTTCCGTCCCCTTGTCCCGCAACAATTTCGCTATTGACGTTGATTGAATCGACAATTTGCACCTGTGGCGCTGAATGAATGGAACACAACGATCCGGTTGTATTGAATTCATTGAATACAGCCACATCGGGTGGAACTGATGGCATCTGCTCGCATTGCTTAATCGATGATTTGCTTGAATCGTGTATACTGAATGCGGATGATTGGAACTTTTCATCGAATGTCCCCCGTGTTGCCTATGATGTAAATGAAATACATTGCACATCAATTTTTCATTTTTAACATTCAATGAATTTGATTTGCCCACAACAATTTGTCACGCATTCTTTTCGGAACGGGTCATGTCATAGGATGCAATCGTCAACACTTTGACTGCGACGTCATTGAATTTGCACAAAATCGTCGGCAATTTCATAAGACGACATAAAAACGATTTTATTCTATATGTACAGTGAATAGACAGATTTCAAGTTCATAAATTCATGCAAAATGGATTGTTTCATGCGAATGACGTTCAAGTGCTCTGATTATTTCAACAAATTGAAATGATTGATTATGCAACAAAAACTACGACAACGACGACGACAACAACAACAACAAATAGCATTCCGTATTACTAACCTGACTCCGGTATTCACGGGGTAAAGACATTTTTTATGTAAAAGGTGATGTTTTCTTTGGTTTTCACGTTTAAAACGTAAATGCATTGGATTAACTTTAAGTATTTCGTTATTTCCGATAGGCGGTTGGTAATTTATTCTCTGAAGTTTATTTGAATGTCAAAGGATTGACAGTTATCAATTAGATACTAATCGAATCTTCCAACTTTTTTTTTGGATAATTTATTTATTTAATTAAGTTTTCTTATTGTTATTTGTTTGACGTGCATCAATATGCTGGAACAATTTAAGAGTTTACGATGCTTGCAAATACAAATTAATGAATATTACACCGATTTTTGTTGTTCATCTATACAATTGACGAATCGATTATTGGATAATTAAGTCAGCATACGATTGTGCTCAATCGCAGTGTAAATCCTTTTTTTACAATATAAAATTTTTCACAATTGGTTGTTAAATCTCTCCATTTGATTGAAAAATCAAATAAATCACATTTATAGTAAAAAACTTGGAAATACTGAATGTAGAATATATTCCTCACTCCACATAATTTGGTTTGGCCTTGAGTTTTATGTGATAAATCAAATTTTTCAATTCGGATTACAATGACAATTTTATATAATAGGTTTTGTCTTGTGTGTAACACAATTCGTTTTTAATCTCAAAAAAATGTCAAAATCGATATGCACCTATTACTTTGTCGAAGATTGAAATGTAATTTATTTGTCAAGTGTTTCCGTTCTCTATGTGTGCGTGTGCGCTTTTTTTCGCTTGTTTTGAAACAGACAAATCAGATGAATAAATTGTAATGTTTAAGTAAGACTGATGGGGATGTTTGAGGTGAAATAAAATAAAAATGATGGTTTTCCAAATTAAATGAATTTACTTTTATTTCAATTTTTTTTAATTTCTACGATATACACTTTGTCTTTTGGTTTATGTCTCTTAAGGAATTCGTGAAATTTTCTTTTGCGTATTTATAATTTGTGTCTACTTTGTATTATCTCATCTGTTGTTGTGAATCCTGTTTTGTATTAGATTTTGTTAGTTTTTACATTTTACGTTATAATATCGAGTTTGTTTTCTTTTCTGTTTGTTTGTTTGAATTTCAATAAATTCAGTATATAAAAATGATTTAAAAAAAGGAAATTATAGAATTTTTGTATTTTATTATTTTGAGTTCAGTATGTTTTCGAAGTCCAATTGGAGCAATAGTCAAAGTAGGACTGATCTGTCTTAAATAATTTCGTATGGTGGTAGTCGTCGTGGTATGTATATGTATGGGTGGGCCTGTGTCTGTATTCCACTGTATCCACTGTATTAAAGCTTGATAAAAGGCCGTTTTTCTAGGTAATTTATGTACGTATTTGTGCCAAAACGTAAATGCGCAATATTTCTCATGGTTTGCCCTTCATTCATTTCAAATCGGTTTAAGTTTGTGTGTATGTATATGTCCTTAAAATGTTGGAAAAGCTTTAGTATATGTGCAACATCCACTGTATTTTATTCGATTTCTTCCCTTCACACATTGCTGTAATTTGACATAGATATTCGTATTGTGTATAGATGAGTGTTGTGTTAACGAATGGAAAACTTCTTTCGCGCATACTCTGTACATTCACGTCCACAATTCTTTTCCCCTTTCTCTGTTGATGCTGATTTTCAATGAAAGAATGATGAATGGAAACCTGTATAAATATGCATAGCAACAAGTTTTCTAAGTAGAAATGTACATTTCTCAATCAATATAAATTTCCCGGACAATTCTGAATTGTATTGCCCAAAAGGAATTGAAATGACGCATATCATAATGAAAACGGCATCACTATCGAAGATGTATAGTCGGATAATTAGAATTGTGAAAGAAATCCCTAGCAAATCGAAAGAATTTTTGGCACAAAAAATCCTAGTAAAAAGATAATAGTATTCTACTATGGGAGAGAACAGATGTTAACCCAATCTATGGGAAAAATAATATTTTATCGCGTAACGTTGCTGATAACAAATTGAAAAATATCGATATTTCAATGAGCTATTCCGGCGAAATTTTGTACT
>NW_022197544.1:5148583-5207172 GCF_009176525.2 Contarinia nasturtii
CGAAATTTTGTACTACACCCGAAGAGTTAGCAAGCGGGAAATTGAGACTGGATCTTAGTTCACCGAATTATTGCTGATTTATCCATTCAATTAAAAAACAAGCTTACCTTTCTTTTTTGCAGTGTGGAAATGCACAAAGTATGTAAATCAATAGTCATTAAAATAAATAATTTCTGTTTGAACGAATGACTTTATTAATATTACCCGCACGTGCGACCTAAGCGGAGACAAAGGTACACATGATGTTGGAAATATAATTAAAATTAAAACTCTCTCTTCTTTTCGCTTGCCATTTATTACCGGTGAATTACCGGTCTGGCCACCGATGAGTGAATTCAGCTGCGCTTATCATCAGTTCTTTGAATCTCTCTCCTCTCTTTTTCTCTTTTTTAATTCTTTCTTCGAACAAGCCCATGAAACCAAAAACAACAATTTCAAGTTACAACCAAACCAAACCAAATGAAAATAATAAATAAATTATGAATATTACGTTTTACAAGTTTCAAAAACGTCGGGGGAAAAGTTCTTAGATTCGAACAATCCAAAAAAAAAATCAAATCATCTTTGGTGAATACGGCATTCAACCACAGCAATGAAACGACAACAACAATAACACATATTTTTACTGTCAAAATTTTGATGTCAAATGGTGTCGACATTGGTGATGGTATTTTGAAACAGACTGTGTAATCCATATTCATCGTATATGATCCATCCTATGTAAAGTTCTATACTTGATCTAGTTCACATTGACGGTTAAAATCGTTTATGTCCACTAGCGTAGACATTGACTGTGTGTTTCTTCTGTTACATGTACGTTGTAATGGACAAGTATAACATGTCGTCGTTCAAAAAATTTAAAAATCCGTCACTCGTGTCGACACCATCTAGCACGGTAGTAGGGATTTCATTGCTGTGCATTCTACAACTTGATTAAAAATTCTTCATCATAATCAGGCGATGACTTTTTCATACGTTTCAACCGCTGAACTAAGTCGTACTTTATTTTTACCGGTTCGCAAAGGTACATGCGGTCACCCACCGATTTTTGAAAAATATATAAAAGACGCAAATTTATTTCATGTGTTTAATAAATTTTAAGTTATTTATCGATCAATACTTACATTTGTGATATAATAGTAACCAGCTGCAAACTGACTATCGTCTTGATAGTGGCATGTGTTTGCTACGGGTGAGCCAACGGATATATCACCATCTGATTCATCAGGCGAATGAACAATAAATTCTTCACCTACACATCTATTTAAAGTAGCTATTGTTGAACGCATGCGTATATTTTCTTCTTTAAGCTGTAAAATAACACTGTTGAACACTGTGGTCATTCGCGTTGACATTTTGAGCAGAAGTGTGTTTTGAATGCGGTAAAAATGCTGGGACAGGGATCGAACACTTTTTGGCGCCCATGGCAATGATTGCAAATTGTTGAATTCATTTGGTTGAATGTATTGATTGGGGCCAAGCGATTATTGATCGCATCATTTTCATCGTCAGAGTCGTCAGAACCACTATCGGATATATTCATATAGTCGACAGCTGTAGCGCAATCAACGCCACCAAATCTTTTGCTTCCTTTTTCTTCATATTCTGGACGTTTCCACTGAATATAAACTTGAGCATCGTCAAGATCATCAAATGATTTCATCACTCGACCTTCGTAGCATGCCATAATATTTTTTTTTTTAATAAAATAAAGGAATTCTTGCTCAAAATCTGGTGCACAATTATCCAACGACGAGAAACCAACAACTGGAGAAGCTGGAGCAACAACAACAGTTAGACACCATTTGAATATGAACCACCAGTTTCACCACAATACATACCAACTTCACCTGATGGGAACCATCGTAATTCAACTCACCGAAAGTGGTGATGATGTAAATCGAGTGGAAGTCTTTAGATTTAAGTAACAGGAGTGTATAAGAGACGCTCATGAAGAGCAGAGCAAGTAACCGAATCACTTGCAAAATAAAAAGTAATGAAAACATAAAACCGAAGTCTTTTATTACATTTAGTTCATGATCTGACTCGCTCTAACAGCTCATCGAACATGGTCCTTCGAATCGATGACAGTTGCGGGCAGACAATATATTGAATTAACTGGCCAGTTGAGCTGACAGTACGTTAGCCAGCTAAATGGGCGAAAACAATAGACGTTATTGTTTTAATGATGAATCACTTTTCTTGTTTTAATAGAAGTGATTGTTCATTTAGCTAGCTAACGTACTTTCAGCTCAACTGACCAGTTAGTTCAATATATTGTCTGGTTGCTGATAAACAAACGGTATTAAACGATTTCTTTTTTGTGTAGAAAGTAGTAAAAATATTTTTATTTCAACATTTAGGATTTTTTCGTTTTCGTCACTTTAAACTTGAGATTTAAATGGTTTTCCAATCACAACGTCTACTTCAGCTGGCGGCATAAAAAGGGATGAATAATTCCTTTCAAAATGTTTTTCATAATTGTATTTTGATTGCAGTTTTTCACGACACAGTGGGCATTGCAGTCGCGTTGACACACGGACAAATGTTGCTCCATGCTTTTGAACCTTTCCGTGCTGAGTTTTAATGTGACGATTACACTGCAAAACTTAACGGATTAAAAATAAATCTTTTTGGATTTTTAAAATAAAAAATGATGGGGGCTTTTAAGTATATATATTTTACAAAATATTCACAATATACACGTCTTATTCATCACATCCACGACATAAATTTCCAGTGAATATTTTGTATTTTATACTGTATAATATACAAAATTGATATCAGAAATTTTGTGTTTCAAATTTTGGTTTCGTCACTCGTTCTTCACCTGGATAGAGGTTTTTTATTTGATATAGAATATACAGTGTATCTATCGAGGTGAAGAACGAGTGACGAAACCAAAATTTGAAACACAAAATTTCTGATATCAATTTTGTGACGAAAATAGTTAGTAGATATTTTTTCTGTGAACTGTGAATATAAATTTAATATACATTTGTATATTCAAAACGAATGGAATTTTGGACCGCAAATGGCTTCATTCGATAGCTCACTTCAAGACCTTTCCAATGATATGCATATGTCCGGGGGGTGTTAAGTCATGGCGCTTCGGTGACCATAGGAAAAAAAGTCGAAAAGTGACTTTTAGAGGCCGGCCATGGCAAACATGGCGGCCAAATCGAAAAGTGCCGGAACAAAAAAGTCTTAGTTTTTTATGTACTTTAATCCCAGAAAGTTTCAAAGAGGTACGCGAAAAAAGTGCACAGACACACAGACAGACATTTTGATATTTCATGGAAATTCAAATGAAATTTTTAAAATAATAAATTTTTCGAACGGATTAACCGATTTCGACGTTTGAGGTATCGTTGGAAAGGTATTGAGCTCTAGAATTCGAATATCGATGATGAAGGGTCAATGACCTCATTTAGTGCCATCTATGGTCATGAAACTGAATTTTGACTCTTTTCTTGAAAGGACCATATTTTGAAGACAGGTGGACCGATTTTCAAACTTTTATATTTTTTCTTGATCTATAGCCCACATGACTATTCATGCATTATGTTTCAATATATACTGTAATAGTAGTATGCATTTGTACTTAAAAGCCCCTAGAAAAAATCCAGAAAAGGATTAAATTCTTATCTCGAATATATCTATTGAAAATATCGAGAGGAGAGTATGTTTTTATTCAGACATTACTCAGCCATAAGCGCTGAATAACATACTCTCTTCTCGATAAATTCAATAAATATAGAAAAAATCCCCAATTAGAATATTAAAACAATACTTAGTTAAAATAATTTGTAACAAATTATTTGTTTGAATTCGATTTATTGGTTATCATCAATTTCACGGTGAAAAACATACAGTTCAAAGCAGAGCAGCGGTTGCGTGAAAGAAACAATACATGCGCAATCATCACATGTACGCTTAAGGTGTACATCACAGCGACGAAGCGGGTGATTGCGCGCATGTATTAGGGTTTTCACTATTTGGTCAACATATTTCACTCTGTTGTGATGCTTGTGTATATGTATTGTTTCAGCTACAACTGACAGTTCTCTTTTGCACTGTACTTGTGTATATGTTTTGCTCCGTGAAATCGATGACAACTAACAAAATGAATTCAAACAATTTATTTTAAGTATTGTTTTAATATTCTAATTGGGGATTTTTTTCCATATATTCAGGATTAGAATTTAATCCTTTTGGATTTTTTATTTAAAAAATCCAAAAAGATTAATTTCAAATCCCTTCAGTTTTACAGTGTAAAATTACTTTTATTGTGAAATGTTATCTCATGCACCTTGCATTCATACAATTTGCCTCTTGGATTTTGAATTCGGATTGTCCTCTGCCACGTATTCTCGTTCGAAATTATTTGAATCACCATCATCAGAAGCCATTAGTAGTATAAATATAACAAAGCGCGACGATGACAAGCAACGTTGACCGTAGCGCCATGGTGCGGTTGCCAGCGAAACTAAAAAATGGAACAAATTTCGATCGCCTAAATTAAAAATGGTACAAATTTGTGTCACCCAACATAAACAGTGACAACCATAATGAAGTTGCCGCGTTGCCCAGCTGTAATTGAAATAGTAAGATATGTGACGTAATGCAAACAAATGTGTCGAATGTCTTTTTTTACTATTTTTTATTGTTTTTTAATTTTGTTTTGAAAATTCAAAATTTTTCAATTAATACTCTGCCTCTCAGTTTAATCTCATGTCATCCATCTTCATTGTCACTTTTGAATTATTTCAATAATATCTATTATTACTTTTGTGTAATCATTTTGTGTGTGTGTTTTTTTTTGTTCGTTAAATTTGTGTTCTTTTTTTTCGTTAATTACCTCTTTAGTTGAATAATATTGAATTATAGTGACATTCTGTCCTCAACCGTTTCACCGGTCTAATTACTATCGAATTAAACTTCAAAAACAAAATGTGTTGTTGTTTTTTAAATGGTAGACATTTTTTCATTTTTCCTTAAAAATTAAACGGTAGACATTTGGAGTGCTTGGTACAAAATGAGGAGGCAAATACACAAAAAAGCAGTCCAGTCAGACTCTAAACAATGCATTTGAAGTGAAACGAAATAAAAAAATTGTGTGACCGTGATAAAAAATATACTTTGTGTGTTTGTTATTCTAGGTTAGACCTGCTTAATGCTGACCATTGTTTAATATCTATTATCTAGATTTGTGTGAACGCCATATGTCCAGATACTGGTTACCTACATTATATATTTCAATGGTAAATGTTATGAAAAACAATATTCCGCCATACTTCTGGGCAACAACAACAGGTGGTGAATTCCTAGCTCATTGTCAACAGTAACTGGACATATAGCGTGCGCGTTTCTTCTTTTTTTTAATTAAATCATTTTATGTTGGTTTTCACTTAGTTTGCTCGTTTACCATTTTCAAAATCTGTATAACATGAATCATGAAACGATTCAATTGGAACTAGAATTTTATTTTTTTTTCTCGGATTTTTTTGTTGTTGTTGTTGTATTAATCAATTGTGTGTTAACTGGAGCTCTTGTTGTGTCGACTCCTTCGAATTCTTATCAATAAACAAATTCAAATGGAAATAAATTTAATACTACAAATGCCAATCGCATGCATATGCCAACGGAAATTTAAATCTATGGATTTGTGCTATTTGTATTAGGGTTTAGGCTTAAACGTGATAGATTTTTCATCGTTTTTTTTTTAAACAAATTGAACGAAGTATTTTGGGTAGGCAATGAAATAAGTAAATATTTATGCAAGAAATTCATTACTTCATTGAACAAAACTTTATTCCAGCCTCAAAACATTGGAAGCTTACAAAAAAAATAGAGTTTAAAAGAAGAGCCATTTTCAAAACCCACCGCCCATGACACGATTTAGAATAAACGAATGAATTTGCATTTAAAGATATATTCTTAAAACTGCTTGGGAGTGAAAAGCTTTGCAAAAAAAAATTGTTCAAAGAAATAAATGGAAAATTTTGCCATTCTTTACCTGTCGTTACATCATTGTCCATCTCGAAATGAAAACTGTTTGAATATCAAATATGTTTTGTTTTTTGTTGTTCGAGCATTGATTTTGCTGGTATTTCTTGTATAACTACGTCAAAAAAACCCATATTGAGGACAAAAAATCAGTTCAATGGTTTTTTTTTGAAATTACAGGTGAAAATACAATTTTCGTTTACAAAATTTCTGATGAAACCTGAAAAATTACACACATGACAACGAATTTGTCACTATCGCGATTTTCAACATAGCAGAATTGGTGGCACTGGATGGATGGTGAGGAAATCATTTGCCTCAACCAATAATCCATAAGCGGTTTTTGAGCTGGCAGATATCATCAATCGGACGTCTTTTTTGCTTTTAAATTCCATGTGCAGAACATTTGAATTTGATTGGAAACGTATTAATGAGCAGAACAACAAAATAATAAAAAAATATGAAATTCAAGAACAACTAAAACATGCTTCGTGAGAAACTTTACACGCCAACCGTAACTAGGTTTTTTTTTGTTCATTATTGTGTTTTTTTTTTTTAAATATGTATTTTTATTTATTTCCATGTTTTCTTTTTTTGCATAATAGTTTTTGTTTTTTTGATCATTTTTGAGGATTTTTTTTCTTTAGTTGAATGGGTTACACATTTACTAAAAGATTAATTTACGCGTAATTATTTTGTTTTCTTGTATGGTATTCAATTTTTTTTCTATAATCCATTATTTAGCCTTTTCATCTTCTTCGAAAGATAAATTTATGTTTCATCTGATTTGTTATTTTTTGCGGTTTGTGTTCTGATTATCAAACGTTTTAATTTCAAGAAAATGTTATTATATCAGCATGGGTTTTTCATCTGTGTGTATATCTTGTTTTTACTGAAAAATATTTTTTTATTATCATTTGGTTTCATTGTTCCAATTGAAAATTCGAAACAAACGAACAAAGTAAAAACGGTTTTTTATTTCTCTTGAAATTACCTTTTTGCGTATGGCTTTGAAAAAATGTCTAGTGTTTGTTTTTTTTTCTCCACTTTTCGATGGAAATAAAAAGGACTCGGGGATTCTAAATACTTTTTTGTTTGTTAAATTCTGTGTGCAAAATAATTTCTAGTTTATTGTTTGTTCATCATTTCATTTATTAATCATATTTTGTTTGTTGTTGTTATTTTCATTGCTCTGGTAACACACAATTGGTACGGCGATAAATGTTCGATTGAATTTAAGACTAAAATGTTTCTAATCCATCGAACATTTATAGCGATCTTATGTCTACTTGTTTTGTTTTACGGATATTTCTTTGGTTCGTTGCACGTGTCGGGCATGGAATCTGGAAACGAATGAAATAAACTGCACCACACTGAAGATTTGAAAAATGCTCGAATATTGTTTGTATACAAACATATTTATCAATTATATTGAGATCGATCGAAATTCTTCGAATAGAAAGTGGTAAAAAGCACTGAAATGGTAGATAATTTCCGCTCCCCCGCCCCAAATTTCATGCGCGCAACATTCAACGTTCCGTAAAATACATTTACGAGCACATATATGAGAGCTTATCTTTTCAACCTAAAATAGTTCATCTGTATGCATGTGTATATATATTTATAAATTTTCTAAAATTTTAGCTAGTTTTTTTGTGTGTTCTTTTTTTTCATTGAATTTTTTTTCGAGTCAGCGTTACGGCTCATTTGAACGATTGCTATATTCGTTACTTCCATTTTGTGAACCTATGTTTATTTTTTGTTGAAAATACTCGCAAGTTTATTTGTTTTTATTTTTTTATGCTTTTTTCAGTGTTTATTATGCATGTAATTTGTATGATTAGAGCTTGTATACTTCAGGTGTGGATGTGAGTGTGTGCTGTTCTCTTGTATTTCTTTTTTTTTCTTATGATGCAGCGATAATTGAGATCGGTGTGTGGCTGGAGCGTGGGCAGTGTACGCAATCTGTTTTCGATTGTTGTTTCTATTGTTTCGATACGGTGACTGTAGTGAATTTTCTGTATTTTTTATGTTGTTCCTGGTATTTCTCTTGTTTAACGACATATTTTCTTTTTGTTTTCAACTAGTTTATTTTTGTGTTTATTGATAAGAAATTATAACATGAATGATCTCTTTTTTTGTTTTATTTGTTTGGGAGGAAAATTGTGCATACGAACTTTAACATTTATAATTTACTTCACTTTTCTTTTGTTTCTCACTTCAAATCTAATGACATTGTTTTTTTAGTTTAATTTTTATTTTTTCAAATTTATTAAATTCTACTTTTTTTGTTTTCTAGTTGTTCAACATCATTTCATTTTGTTTAAAACTTCGTTTTCACTATATATGTTGACAAAAAATCATATCTTTATTAATAAAAAAAAAAAAAACAAAGAAACTTTTGGATAATCAAAACAAACGAAAACCAAAAACTCCAAGTGGATTCGATTTAACGTGACTTGAATAGTCAAAAATCAATGGTAGGATTTATTTAACAATTCGCTAGTAGTTGAATTTACTGGTTTAAATATATTTTGATTTTGGATCGTACTATATTTGGAGCCATCTTACACGCCCAGCGTCAAAAACGTCACATAATACATCGTTCTGTGTTCGTTCCACGTTTAATTTGTACACATGAATCGAATCGAGTATCGTTAGACGAGAGCGTTACCATTTCGCAATTCGTATATTTAGTATTTTAATTATTTTAGTTCAAATGTGTGTTTGTTTGTTTGTTTTTATTCAGTTTTAAATGCATTTCTCTTTCTCTATAACAAAATATAATAAATATCTTTTATTGTATTTATTTGTTTACTGTTTTTTTAATGTATTTTTTCATTCCACTTTTATTCATATTATCGTTTTTGTTTGCGAGAAAAAAATGTCTTGATAAAATGGTTGCTAATTTTTGCAAACATTTTCATTTTTTTTCACTTGTTTGTTTATATCGAACTTACATTGTGTCGAACCCTATGGCAGTATATCAATGTGTGTTTTTGTTTTAAATGTGCTTGTAATAATCCTCCTCGATACTAATTCATCACTTATTGATCATATTGCACTGACATGTAGAATTTTTATTTGGTTTTGTCCCTTTGTGAACTTGGTGTATGACATTAATATATTATAATTGTCCATTATTTGTGTTGTTTTGTGTTTTTTTCTTCTTTTTTCGTGTATCATAAAGAAATATCAATTCCAAAATACAACCAATCGATTGATTTAGCTAAAGAGATGAAATTGAAAATTGAGCAAACACTGAGGAACGTCATCCAAAAGTCACACACGCTGAAGAAATGTCAAGTGAGCTTTTGTTATTTTGTTTTTTGCTGGTTTGATTGATCGTCCTTCTTTTCTTTGTTTATGTGGCAAAAAGTGTGGTAATCTTGGCATCGGGTTATTTCTTGCACGTGTCTGTTTGTTGTATCGAAATTCTTTCATTTTTCATTGCGAAATGGTATTGACATATCGGTAAAATAATCATTCTTAAATAAAAATATAATGTTCTTAAATATTAAAGGGATTTTGTAATATCACTGAAAGATTTCTGTGTCTGGAGGGGGGAAGGGGTGAATTTTAATATCATATTTAATGGTCAAATATTTTTCTAATAGACGCCCAATTTGTAGATGAACTCTTTTCGTTTACTTTTTTCGCCCGCTTGAGATAAATTCAATTTTCGTTAATTTTCTACTAAAAACGAACATAATTGGTGAATTTTTAAACGAAATTTCGAAAACAAGTGTAAATGAGCCGCATCGTTTGTTGTTAAATGTTTGCCTAATCATTTATGTGAGCAATAAATATTCATGTGAGTTTTTTTTTCTTCATTTTTTTTACATTTTGAATACAATATCAATTGAGTAATGTTACTCGTGTGAGTGTGTATGTGTTTTTTTTTTGTTTTTCATTGTTCTACTAATTTAATTTGTTTTATCCATTCATGTGCGTATGGAAAATACTTTTGGCAGTAGTTAATTTTATAATTTTTAAATATATACTTTGTTTATTTGAATTCAACCTAAGAATCATTGTATAGTTTTTTCATCAATTAAATTTAATTTTTTTTTTGTATTACTTTTATTCAAATAGCTTTTTAACGATTTTTATTTTCTTTCTGCTCTTTGCTAATTTTTTTTGTTTGTGTGTGTGTGTGTGTGATTTTTGGTTTTTAGTTTTACAAATTTATATAATATGATTTATGTGAAAATGACCAAAGACGGTGAGTCTTTGATTTGTGTTGTTGTTGTTGATGCTCACCATCTCCAGATATTTTCTCTATAATTTACGTTCCGTGTGGTGTATTAATACTGGTTGTTTATGTCATTTTTTCATGTTCAATATTTCATTTCTATCTTTTACTTAAATTAAATA
The DNA here is from genome assembly GCF_009176525.2 of Contarinia nasturtii. NCBI lineage: Eukaryota > Metazoa > Arthropoda > Insecta > Diptera > Cecidomyiidae > Contarinia > Contarinia nasturtii. Next base: position 5,158,970 of record NW_022197544.1, read on the forward strand.
TCAATGTTCACTTGGCCTCGTTTGTGAGTGCTGGCTTCTTTTTTTATCTATGGCATGCCGCTTCTAGAGAGCAGAAGAGTGTGTTTATATGTGATATAGTTAAGAGACTTTCAATTTGTGAGATGGTGTGCTTTTCGGTTTCAGGGAACCATTATTCAATATTTGACAGTTTTGTTGTTGTTGTTGTTGCTATTGGAATGTGGCCAATTTTATGTGTGCTTGTGTGTGTGTGCTAGTACAAGGGAACGAATTTGTTTTGTCCTTATAATGAACCTCCGTGTAAAGAGTTTATCTTTTTTATTTCTATATTTAAATTTTTTCTCTTTTTCGCTTATTCGAAATAACAAAAATAATAACGACTTAAACTTTATCTTTTTTCATTTAATTTCTTTTTTTCGCTAATAAAATTTCGTGTTTCGTTTTTTTCTTCTTAGTTTACATACACACACACATACACATTTTTGCTGCTATTTTTCTTTATTTCAATTGGAAATAAGCGTAAACCAATTGTGAAATGATTTGTGATCGTCCCATTTCTGACTTCTGAACACTATTATATAAACCTTGAGCAACTCTCTTTCACATACACATACACACACTGACTACAATGCTGCTCGGTTCGTTACGTGAATTTTGCTCGATTTGTGGCCATCTCTCATCTCTCCCTCTTCTCGTACCATCTATTTATTTAGTTCATATTCCAGTTGGTTACCTCCAGCCGTCTATGATTCACATATTTCTGAGAGCATGATATTGTAGTCCGTGTGTTTAGTTTGGATGTGATTCATTTGGATTATGTTCTACTTTTTTTACTTGCTCAGAAGATTTTGCCTTGTTATAGGATGAGGTGAGAACAATCAAGGGCATGAACAACATGTTGGTGGAAAAGAAAAGTCTTTTAAAGGACTAATCGAAAATTGCCGAATCTTTTAGTTAGTTTTCTTAATGTTCGTTTATTTGTTTTCTTTTTTTACGATTTGTGCGTGAGTAATTTTCGTTTTGAAAACATCTTTAACATTTTTTTCTTGTTTTTTTTTTCATCATCTACTCCTGGTTTTTTTTTAACAAATCGAACTGAAAGTACATTTTCGATTGTATTTTAGTTGATCTCACTCAACTCTTTTAACATCTAATATTCTAGAATCATTTTATGCATTTTTTGCAATAGTTTTGCATTCTTTTTTTTTATTTGCTTTTTGTCGCTTATTGGCTGTTGTCCCTTCGAGATTGTTATCTAGTTTATAATCTCCTCTTTCATATATAATTATATATAATAATAAATATAGTAATAATTTGTTTAAATACATTTATGATACTTAAGGAATGTGTTGGAAGATTTGCATGAAACAGACATTTTTTTCCTAATAGTTTTTCTTCGTGTTTGTTATTCTATTTCCGTTAGTTGTTTTGCGTGTTGCGTTTTTTTTTATGTTTTGTATTTTGTTTTCATCGTCAATTACATTTACATTTGATTTTAGTTCATTTGACTATATAGTATTTGTCTGGGCTAATTTCGTTTGTATGTAAATGTAGTTTTTCCATTAATTTTGTTGTTTTGTTTAAAAATGTAGCAATAATGTGCATTCGAATTGATTTGGCATCCCGATATGGCCAAGATTTTTTTAAATTTGAATTGGCTTTGCCGTTCATGGAAGTTTTTGGGTATATTCGTGAGCACACCATTTTTTTTGGATGTGTATTCTCGATAAACTGAATATGATGGTTTAGAGTATGAAAACTGTTTTAGGCGCTCATAGAAATATAGAAGAGTCTGTTTTAGCGTCCAGTCAAATCGGACATGAAAGTCCAATGATTGCTGTGTTCTGTTTTGTTTTTAACATTTTTTTTTGTTGCTTTCATTTTTTATCTCCTTAATTCTTGTTTGCTTATCTCAAATCAACGGTAAACAAATTTCATGGAAGTTGTGGGTTTCTATTTTCTTGACGTTCTAAAAACGAACAACTTTTTTCGTTTTATTTTATGTTTGTTTATTTTTTTTGTTGGTTTTGTTTTTAATTGTGCTCTTAAAGTCTATCTTCATCCTCTTCTTCAATTTCCTCTTCGCCAAGCTCTTCGTTTTCCTCTTTGTAGCCTGGATGCTCAGATATTGCATAATAATTACCATTATAAATAACACCTAATTCACGTAACGCTTCACCACGTATTGTTGCTTTCATAGTCCAATTGTAACAATCGTCTGATTCACTTTCGCGATCTAAGCGCTCAACATCAACAATTTTTGCACTTAAACGCTCTAATATTATACCAATATCCTTAATATTTAAATGTCGCTTTTGATCAACCGACAGCTGATCGATTAGCAGTAAAAATTTCTCCGATGTGATTGTTTCGTCTTCCATGACCTACAATGGTATTTCATACCGAATTTAATAAAGAAACAAACAATATTATCGTTATCAAGTCGATGAACCACAGAATAAAATTGATGATATATTTACGGTGTTTTCTGTTTCGCTTTCAGAACTTTCCCGTTCCTGTTGTATATCCAAAAACCGTACATGACCTTTTGGATGTGGTGTTCGTCTTTGGCTAGGTGAGGTTGATATTGTCCCACCACCGGCACTAGTACCCGTTGCTACAATTCCATCTTGAATTGGTGATGTAGCTACACTTGCTATTTCACGACCTAATTCCAATCAAAATGATGTTGATTTTGGAAAATTTCATTTCGAAACATTTTTTTTACCTTCTTCGTGCAATGAACAACAGTGAAAATCACATTCTGCACTCGGGCTACCAGCTCGACTTGGCGTGTGCACATGATGTGAACACTCAGGCGTATGAATATGAACCGAATCAAACGAACCACCGCCCTGCTTAGGTAATCTATGTGAAAAAAAGAGAAATTTTCAATCATTATTTCAGTTTAATTTTTTTGGATAGACTATTTTGAGAGGTAAAATTGTTGGAAAAATATTTACCGTCGGCCTGAACCATATGTTGATTGTATATCGTCATGATTGATTACAGTGATTTGTGGACTTGGATACCGTTGTTGCATTTTATCGATTGAACTTTGCGCTGAAATGCCGCTACTTTTTTTCGATGGACTAATCGGTATGGATGAAAATGGACCATTACACGTGCTCGATACACCGCTACTGCTATGAATTATTGTACTACCCGTTGCTGAGGAACTACCAGCAATATTGCCTTGTCTATGATGATCCCAGCACATTACAACGGTCACACGACCTTTATTATCCATGATCTTCCAGGATGGCGTTTCATCGTGCAACTCTAATGCATGAATGGTTTCACACACAATGCGCGGGATCGCCGATATCGCTGAATTAAAAAACAAATCTATTTTGGTGTTGTCATTTAATTGAAACACTATAATTTTTCAGGGTAATTTGCTCAATTGGTGGAATTATATAAATAAGTGATTGGCTACCTACCAGCTTTTATAACATCGACGCCAGTTGGAAACCATCGTTCACCTTGCCTAAGAAGTAATAACACCTGAAAAAAGAGTTACCATTTTTTTTTATAATGTCCGATTTCAAGTGAATGTCATTATTGATTTATTTGATAAGCCGGTTTTTACAAAGTTTAAAAAATGAATCAATAATAATTTTTATATATTGTCCCGATACAAACCGTGTTATTCGCCAATGTGCGAAAATATTCACCATCCTCAATTTGTGTGCCATCACACTCCAAAACAACGCGAACCGGTTCCGAGGCTGGAACACAAAGTTTGTCTTTACCTAAATCAATTGAAAATCAAAGAAATGTTTGTTTTTGAACATGTTGAATTCGTGATTTATCTTTATTTTGCTTAGAAAAAATAAAAATCCGCTCTTAAAACAAATATTTTGTCTGCATTATGCAGAGGCGAGACATCAATGTGGGATATGATATCCTTTTGGCATGCAAAAGTACAAATTCTTTGCTAAATTTATCTTTGTTGAAATTTAAGAAACAGATAAATACGTTGTCTGTTGCGTGGATCCCACGTGAACAGACGATGAAATTAAAATCGCATCTTTTAAAATTATTTCATTGTTTCAACATGTGGTCAATTCACTTTTCGAAATTGTTTATGTTTAGATAAGCGATTTAAAAGCGATCTTGAGCGTGGGAATACATTCATGTAGGCGAATTGAATTTTATATACAAAGAGATTGAGAGAGAAAAATAGCAGAGCGTACAAGGTCTGCATCATTTTATTTTATTTTGTTTTTGTAATAAAACATCACTTACCTCTAACAAGTAATTCTTCAAAACTTCCCACAACTAGACCTTTCCGAACATTTCTCCAACTGTCCCAGATTTTTAAGGGTCTCTTGCCACGAGACTCCTGAAAATAACATTAAACACATGATTCAGACCATTAATTTTCCATATAATTTGTGTGTTTAAATAATAAAAATGATTCAACGCGAATTATGGCTACTTTATTATTATTATTTCTTTTTTCTCGTTCGGTTCAAATTGAGAACGAAGGATGAAAATTAAAATTAAACGATATATGATGGATTGATTATGTTTAGTGGTTTTAAGCGTCAAATGGGTTTTGCGTCATACCAAAGCTAATCCTTGTCGAAAGTTTGAACATGTGCATCCCCATGCTGGCTTAGTCACGCCTAATGTGCACAACGTTGCTGACCACATACTATATCGATGTGACGATGTCAAACCGATTCAGTGAGATAATGTGCATCTATGCACCTGTTTCATTCGGTTTACATAAAATTTAAAAGTCACAACACACAACACATAATGCACAAAGTGAATAACTGTATACACAGAAAGAGAGAGGCAAAGAGAGAGAGGGGGGGAAGACACTCAGAAATTCCCAAATCTTTCAATCTAATTATTAAAAGAACTTATATTTAATACATGTGTTTACATTTTACATTGTATTTGATTCTATGTTTCTCGTTAAATGTATCTTATCATTTTGTTACGATTTAAGATTGCTTTCATCGCGGTTTTTTCTAGTGAACGGTGATTGAATGGCTGTTGTCAATGAATTTCTTTTCTTGACACAATCGATATTGAACGAATAGCCTTGATGAAGATACATACACAGAATCGAAACGTCGGCAATGTTTTTCGAATAAAATATTGATTTACACATAGAAACCGTTTTTGGCTTTAATTTGTAAATAATATTCATCAGGGTTGGTAGACACCAATAACTTATATTTAAGGTTCAGCGCACTGATAATTATATTAAAGTATTATTGGATTAAATAATTGCTTTGTTTACATTTGAAAATCGTATCTTATGCTTTTGCAACAGCATGAGAACATCACGTGTTTCATTAAATGTCTATCACAAATAGCTATCAAATCACCATTTAAATGATTTACTCTCGCGCACACAAACATTCAAATGAATCTCGAAGTTTATATGTTAAAAATATATATATACATCTATCTCTCTGCCTGCTTATATGATATATGTATGTTGAAAATGTATATGAAAATGTGTATATCTATTTTTTATTAAGGGAAAAACCGGAAAATTTTATAATTAAAGCTTTTCACCATGTGGAATTCACGCGATCAAAGTGCATTTTTTTGCAAAGAATCTTATACAAACAATACTTGTGAAGCTCAGCAAAAATGTTTTCTCATATCTTTTTTTCTAATTATTTCTGTTTTAATATGCCTAAATAACATTGACAATGATCATAGCACACTTAATACAAAATACATATATTGTATAAAATGTAAAATTTAGAAAATCTTTGCTGCTCTGCTTGTAAATTCTTTTTCTTTAAATAAATTGCTTTCTTCTTTTAAAGTTAGCACTGTTTTATACAAATCGATCAAATTATTTGAAACACATTTATACATTACTAAACGAAAACACTGTTATTCATTTTGTTTAAAGTTATCGTTGAATATGTGGAGCCATCAATGGATTCCAAAGAAAAAAATCATTAATACACTAAATGCAATGAAGTCGATCATTACTAATATGAAGTATTCCTTTCTTAAATTATGCTATTCGTATAAAGTTCACATTTACATTTATGTTTCCCTGTTTCTTTGGAGAAAAAGAGAGTGTATTTAAAAAAAAAAAAGTTAAATGGCATGAAATCACTTCGGTGTGAGGCTTTAAAAAAAAACAAACAATTACAAAACTTCAAAAAAACAAATTCACTCTCCTTTTCATTTGTACCGCGCTCATCGGTAAAAAGCAAAACAAAACCAATATTCGGTTCAAAGAAAAAAAAATTAGATTAGTTTTGACTTTTAAATTTTTTGAATCATTGAGACTGCTTTCGATCGAAATGGCAAACGAAAATGACGAAAAAATGTCAGGATGTAAACACAACGTCATAATCGAACAACGCCAAATATATCTATGAGTGGGTACGGTAGATGATGATGGTTTGATTGTGAATTAGTATTTCAACTGGCAATCGGTTATAGTTGCGCGCGTAATAATAATAATAATGCAGCTAAACTAGATCTTCTCTCTCTCTTCCTCTCTTGTGTGTGTCTATTCCTATCTCTATCCATCTTTTTCACTCTCCATTTGTGTGCATAATGCATACATGGTTGAGAAGATAACGCGGCAATGGCAACCGACGAAGAAAATCGGGTGGATTGATATTATGTTCCAGTGAAAATGAGAATGAGCGAAAGCCAAGCTCAACTGAGAAAAAAAAACTGGATTGGAAACTGTAAAATAGGACATTGGAAATAAACATCATTTCAACCGCAAGAACACTTATCGACGATGAGAAATGTACATAATACAGCACATTTGGCATCGTATAGGATATTTGGTAGTCGTGTTTCGTTTAGTTAGCTCAATGGTTGTATTTGTATGTGTGTGTGAAAGAGAGTTAGTCGATTAAAGAGGGCGGATGATCACACATAATTGATGCAAGGGCAAAAACACAGCTACATTTTGTTTATGTTTATTCAAAATCCGCAGACAACAGATTCATGCATGCACAATGCACATAGGCTTACTTGCAAAAGTCAAACATTTATTTTGGGTGTTAACTAAACAAATGTGACACATTTCTGATTTATGCAAGTACAAGGGGGGGAGAAGGGCAGAAAAAAACGAACCGCCGTTGAAAGAGTTGACATGTGTTTTTATTGCATGACAAGTGAGACAGTAGGCGTAGAATAAAAAGCAATAATTAACGTTCGTAAAGATTAATTATTTGAAGGATGCGCCAAAAAGTTGTAGTCATGTTTTTTGATGAAAAAAAAATCTCATTTTCTCGCACCAAACTAGGAGATAGCGCAAGAAGCGTGCCAAAATAAATACACACACACACACACACACGCACATACTCCATGCACTTTGCTCTAAATTGTGAAAAGAGAAAATCGGAACGAACACAAAATGAGTAGAATGAAGAAAAAAACGAAATAGAAAACAGCAACAACAACAACCGCATAGTGAATATAAAGAAGAATGGCAAAAATGTGGCAAAATGTGTGTCAGAGGAGGAGAAGGAGAGTTGTACAAACACACTGAGAAATGACTAGAGAGTAAGAGAGCGCATCAAAATACAATGAGCAATCACAGAATCATGAGAAGAAAATAGGGCAAATGCACAACAGTTACTATCTCGAAACGCGTTCGCACAATTCCGAGAGAGCAGTAGCATCGTAAAAACGGCGAACAACGGCCATATTTTCCATGTGAATCTCTACAATCGTATGCGATATGCGCACGTACACACATGTCATTTGGTGTATTGAGGCCATGCTGTGTTAATATATACAATATGTATATATTTATACGAGAAATCGTAGTAAATTCTACTTTTTTCTTCGTGTGTTTGGGATACGGTGTTGCTTTAAACAGTAGGACAAGAAATATTTCTAGGTCCAGTATCACGACCAATGAAATGCGTTAAATAGACGCCTTGTTGTATTTACACATTAGCGTGTTGTTTTTTTTTGTTGGGAGACTTCGATAAAAACATATAACCAATATTGATACAAACGTTGAACTAATACGACCGAGAAAAGAGGTGGAGAAAGAAAACAAATATGACATAATCTCAATCAGTGCATTTAACACGGTATGACTTGGACGCAACAAACGAAAAAAAGCTCACTCAGCAAATGGTAACGAAATGGCCCTTCGAATATTGCAAACATCTTATTCCATTTTCAAAATAAAAAAAATGTATATCGTATAGCAACTTAAAAGTCTAAAAACAATGTAGGTAAGAAGTAGAGGAAAGGTTGAATCATCATGTGGCCGCTGGTTATTTAAAATGGTGGTGAAATGGTACGGTAAAAAAAATCCGGAAAGAAAAGCTTTCGCTCATGTCATCGCAATTAACAGAATTTCAAACAGAATATAACACGGGTTATATTTCCCGCTTACATTTCATTTTTTCGATTGACCCAATTGGTGTACTAAACCTAATGTGCATTACGACAATCTACCAATTGATGATAGGCCACCACGAAAATTGTATATTGAGTCATCTTTCTAAAAACGCGCCAAATTCGCATGCTTACTTTAGGAAAATGCAAAAATCGCTTTGAAAGATCAATAATAATTGGAACTGAAAGTCTCCAATTTATGTGGTTCAAATTGTTTTTTCTAAGAGATTTATTGATTTTACTGGAATTTACGTTCACTTTTGATAAACTTCATTAAGAAAATGTTGCATGAGATTTTGTTCGGTTAAAATCCTTATGGTTACGACTTATGCAATTGCATTTTAAATACACGCTTAAGATGTATCTGATTCATAGATTCTGAAGAATGTTGCGATTCTGAATAAGTGAAAATGAAATCAGTTCCAAATAGCATATAAAAATTCCAATAAATTAATTTGCTCACGACTGTGCCACGACATTTTCATATTTAATTGAGCTTGTTTAATATTCTACTAAAAGCTTTCATGTGCCATTTTCCTAATTAAAATCGAGTATAAATGAAGTGAACACTTATTGCTCTGTTTGAAATGATATGATGTGATGTGATTTGTTTTGTTTCTTGTTACGCTTCTTATCTTATGTCACAGAATTCCACAATTTTTGTACCATTCACATGAAATGAAGAAGTAAATTCGAATAAAAATAATCTTGTCGTGAAAGCGTTAAAAATTTCACCGATATTTCAAAAATCATCACGGTGATTTTGTTCTTACACCAAGATGGTTTTTTATAAAAAAAGTATTAGTATTAAGCTTGAAGTAATTCTTTATATTTATGTCGTATATAAACTTCCAGAGTATGACCAAAGAAGAAAAAGGGATGTGGCTTACGATCATTTTGCCATCGTTTGAAATGCGTTTTATTTCTCATTAATTCTTAACAATGCTATGACAACTGGTGACTAAGTCGCGCTTTCAAGTCCTCCGGCATAATTTATGAAACAACAATGGACTTTCTCCTCACTTCATTTATTTGTGGTGATTGCTCTTACTTCTTATTCTTCTCTGAAAATCCAAGTTGATTCGGCCTCATTTTACATGAAACTGTGTGTTTAACTGTATCTTTGGCATCTTATTTATTTTTTTATAAAAATCTCCTCGCAGAAGCATGCATTCAAAAATATATGACAAATGGAAACTGTTGTATCAAAAACCATCAATGTTAACCCAAATACTTATGTGTTTGAATATTTCTGGTTTCATGTAGTTTCTGATTTTCTCAAATGTCCTATTAGTTTATTGCAAAGAGCCCAAAGAATATTTAGTCGTTTATGTGAAATCGGTTTTGTTTAATTACGATATGGCGGTAAGATTGAACATTTCTTTCAACAAATTTGTTATGACATCTTGGATTACATATGTAATACGAATAATTTTAAAACAAAATAAGTCTTTTATATTTTGAAACATCGTAACCTGGATGAAAAATGGATGAGAAGGTACGTGTCATCATTCGGTAAGTTAAAAGTCAGTATTGGCTACTTTTTTTTTTTTGAAAGTAAACATCAACGAAATTCAGCAACGGTGCGTTTTGCACGTACGTGTATGGTATTTCGTTCTTTGACTTTTTATTCAACATTGTTTCAATGTGCAATTTTTCACTTTGGACCGGCGCACTACTTTCGCATTTCATTCGCACCAAATATCACACACAACATGTGTATATTGTGAAAAGCACAGCAGCAGTGCTGGTACTGCTACTGCTACAGATACTCATACTTCTAGCATAGACAATCATATCTCTATACATAATAAAACACGATATGTACGAATTCTCGGTCATCCGACAAAAGAGAATGACAATGCAAGCATTCATTCTAAGTTATGGCACAAAATTTTCATTCAAAGCTCAGAATCTGTTGTTAGAACAAATCGAAAGTTCAACGCAATTGCTTAATGGCATATTTTATGCATTCTATTAATCTTTTCATATTCTTTGGTACTCAGTCAAAAATGAGTGCGTACTTCTGTTGCGAGCATTTTTATTTAATCTCTCTTTCTCTCTCTCCCATCTATCTCGCTCACTGTCAACACTGCTTGTTTATCCTCTCGACCTTTCTCTTTCGAAAGTTCCTTCACTCACGTTGGCTTGTCCGCTTTGGAAAATATTATGGAAATAAATTTGACCTTGTAACTGTTTCTTTTTTGTTTTCTATTTGGTATTTGAATTCAATCTGTTTGTATAGTGTTTTTTGTTTTGCTTTTACTAGGACAAGGCAAATACAAATTCTCAATATTTGCTCAAGATGGAGCAAAAAAATATAACCAGAAGATAAAATAACTAGCGTTAAACTTAAATGAAATTCTGAAAAACATTTCGTGGAGAGAGAAAAAGAGAGATGAGATTGAAAATATGCAAAAATCAAATTTGTATGAATTCTATTTTCATTTCAATGTACATTTCCCCTTCGCTTTCGAATTCTTTTTGAATCGTGAATTTCTCTCTAAATGAAGAAAGAGAATCAATCACATAATTTAACGCCTGAGATTTTGATCTTTATTGGGTTGCGTGGAAAAGTTGCACACCAAACAGCATATGAAGTGGGCATCCGAATAAAGTTCAAGATCTCAGGCGTTCAATTCAAATGCACCATTTGTTGTGCACAATCAATGTTATGCACATCACTGTGCGTGTAGTTGATCAAACAGCTGCCTCACTGACCAACAAGAAACTCAATTCAACTCATGCCTTTGTGGACTAGTGACCAGTTTCAAAAAAATGGAGAAAATGCGTCGTACTGCTTGTGAACCATTTCAGGACGTTTCAAATGTGTGGCAAATGTGCCCCAACAATTAATCGACGAACGAAAGAGTATTGATACCAAGCCCATCATCAACCCATTTCGAGTGCACATGTTACATCGAAATGGCAGTTGGGATTTATGATTCTTACCAAGAAATGTAATCGTGAAACCCAAAAATTTGCATCCAACCATAGATTCTGACCAGGGGGTCCAGGGTACAAAATACCCCCCCCCCCCCTGAGCAACGAATTTACCCCCTCTGTGATTTTGAAAGTACCCACTCCCATTTTTATTTTCGAGCAAAAATTATTCCGATTTGCTGAGGTTTTTCAAAAATTCAATTTTCATATTCGAATGTCCGACTAAACAAAATTTATTTATTCGCCGTAGACAAAACAATTAAGTCCGGTCAACTGTTTGATTATTTAATTGATTAAGTTCGATCAACTATATTGTTTATGTCTTAGTTTTTGCACATCTGCATTTTCGAATCAAATTATTATCGGCGATTGATATGACTACTTGAAAGAACTTAAATTCATTGCGAAATCACCTCGAGTCGAAGTGTGTAACAACTTCAAATAGACGAAAAAAAGAGAGTTTACAAAAAAATTTGAAACTAGTAATAATGGGTGGATGTCAAAGTAGTTGTACAAGTGCTGATGTTATAGCAGAGGCCAGATTTTCACGGAACGGCAGCATAATTCTTAAAAAATAAGAAAATGTCAAAAAATTCAATATCGACACTAGTATTAGTGACTTTGGTTTACAGAAGATAATATAGTGAAATATCATATCATGATTTCATCATTACTTAAACTCTGCAATTTCACTTTTAGTTCACTGAGCAAAAATAAGAAGATTTGTAAAATTTTTCTCGGTCTCAACTTTTTTTCCGAAAGCAAATGTACACTGGATAGGATGGACTTTCAAAATTACCCCCCCTCCCCCCCTTGAATCGTCAACTCCAGAATCTATGCATCCAACCAAAGCATATGATTCAGGGGAATGTCACTACTTAATAGAAAATAAGCTTATAGTAAATTGGAATAAATGGCCAATGTTTATTTTATTTGGACCGAAACTAACCAGCTAAAATCAAGTAGATCGCAAAATCTAGCCAATGATGATGATAATAATGGCAAATCTCCGTGAAATATATTGATGACCAAAAATCAGGTCACATTTATATCATTCTAAATTAGATTTTTATTTGCGTTAATAATTGTTTCTTGGGTAGTTGAATAGTTTTCGAGATGCAAAGCTCATGGTCAAATAACATGGATGTGACCGATGTGAAAGACAGTCATTTTTGGCCAAATACGCCAAATGAAAATATAAAGCTAAAAAAGCGTAAATTGAAAGGCGCGTTTTGTTGCATATATATCTATACATATATGTGTGTGTGTATTTATGTGCAAGCCAACATACAAGGAGTCATGTGTCCAAATATGATGCTGTTGTTCTCTCCGTTTTCTCCATGTAGCGAACCGAAATTTGTTTAGGTTGTTTAAACGATAAAAAATCACTGTTGCATAAAGACAACGCCCTTTCGATGGCCTGCTTTTTGGTTTCTTTTTCGTTCGTTCTTTTTCTGAATAGCATTCAATTTGATTTTGTTTATGTTGTTATTTATTGTGACATCGTATATCATATATCAAGTTTTAAATCTCATCGAGAACAAAATTTTCACACGCAGTGTTTATATCGCATCAGCATTTTGCCAGCTGGGTAACAAGACCGTAAACGAAAAAAAAAACACAAAAAGACCAACAACAAAATTTTATACATCCTGCATTTAACTACAATTTTCATACATAGGCACATGCACACATATGTGCCAATCAAATTGGCACTGTGAAAGTCTACATTGAAGAAATATTTTGATTAATATATACCACGAAATAGTTCAATCTCGAAATTCGTGCGAATTTTTTGCGGGTTACTTCGAATTACATTGACTTACAGCCGCTTTTATTCACACGTATTCACATGTGCTTCGACTTTATGAACATTCTAAAAGAATAATTTTTTTGTTTATTCAAGTGTTGTACTCAATTTTGTGGCGATTGAAAGGGTAGCTTTCACATTTGCATTTCAACAAGCGAACGCAAATATTTTTTTTTTAATTGACTGCATTCAATGAATATAATAAACGGTATCCGAATTGACTGTACTCAAACTCTGGGGTTTTTTTAATTTAGAAATTAAATCAAAAGCTTTGACTTCAGTTCTTTATGAAAGTTTGGAAAAATGTCCCATTATTTATCGCTATTTAAAGAATAGAATCGAGTATCATAGATGAGGGTATTCAAAGTATTTGTCACGTATAAAAAGGATGTCTCAACATCTATATGTTTAGTACAAATTCAAGAACATACAGACAATTATCGAAAAATAAAAACAATAAAAACAATTGTTGATTTGACAAACCGTTTTTGTGTTGACACTTCTTCGCACAAATTGAAAGCGAATGAACGTGTTGACAAAGAAAAACGGTATGTATAAGGGCCCAAAGTCAATGAATTTATAAACTTTCTTGCTATTTTATTCATTTACATTTAATTAGCTCCACATTCGCTGCAAATTACAAGTAAACGCATCAACAAAGTTGTATGGAAATTTTTTCAACAGCATCGAATGATATAAAGAAACCGAATCTATGGCCGGATGTGTATTTAGTGCATCAATGCACAACGATGGATGAATGCATCCGGCGTAAAGGTTGCATTGCACAGTTCAATTTTGAATAGTTAACAAAACAACCAATAGTACAATTAAAAGTTTTGCTTCACTCGATTAATTAATTTTTTGATGTTCGCTTTTATTCGTATTTGGCAGCAAAAGCAGCTGTATACAACTGTTTCATAAGCATATTAAATGATGCCAAAGAAGTTTTGCAAACGGCAGAGGTCAAACTGTTACGCTTGTAATTGCTTAAACTTTCATTGGGCCAAAGTAAAACTTTATCGGAAATTTTACATTCGACAATTTTTATACGATCATAATATTTCACCAGCGCTTATTGAATGAAAAAAATGTGCGGCTCACCACAACAATTGTTTTATAACAACCACACGAAAGACGACGAACCATCGTCGATGATCGTTTGTACAAAATAAAGAGTTATTCGTTAATCGTGGATATTATGAGTATGAGTAGGCAAAAAATGGCTTCAGAATAGAATGGATGCATCGTTAAAAGAAAGCATGCTCATAAATTAATCATGTGCATTTTGCTCAAAATGACAATGTCATACAAATATCTGTTCTCATTTTGGTATAAATCGTTTCTCTATTTTTATCCATCTATTTCGTTTTGTTCGTCAATTTTCGATGTGAATCAAATGCCACACATTTTCATCATTAACCATCGTTGAAAAGTGGACTTGAAATGATGGATACTTCAACATTAATTTGATTTATGATGTTTTAAGCTTTAATTAACGTCATCTTGAACTTCATTCCAATTATTGTTTTGAATACAGTACAGTTTTTTGGAGCCTGTGCTTCACACAATATTTTGATCGTGAATGAATCTCATTTTTGAGAACAGTGGCAGAGATCTAGTTTTTTTTTCCATTCGATAAATTTGTCCAAGATAAGTTTTTTTTGTGTGGCTTATTGTAGATGCTTATGCCATGGCAATTGTTATGAATTATTCGAAACTGTTGTTGGGTTTCCGGTCTATTTGAAAGAAATATCTTTAAACCCTGAAACATCAACAATAATAAACAGGATAAACCGATCAAGGATTTTTCTTATTCAAGTAGAAAATTATCGGTCGTTTACTATTTGACCTATAAACCATTATCGTACCTTACTCCAGCTCAAAATGAAACATACACAACACTGATTCATTCAATGGAAGAATCTCGAAAGACTTGAAGAACACTAAAAAGATTCGTTGTCGAAATTGGCTTGTTTGTGTTTGTTGCCGAAAAGCCAATCAAAATTTCAATCAATTTTTAAATGTAATAACATTTAAACATATAAAAAAAATACTGAAATGATTTGTCAAATGTAAGTTGTGCAAATCAATAATTGAAGTGCATAAGATATGGAATATTTGTGCAGTTTCACTGCCTCAAATGTTGATTTATCTGCATTGAATTTACTTCGATCCATCCAAACGGTAATCGATTTTTCAATAATTGCGCCAATTTATTTTTTGTTTGTGAATTAAATGCAAAATAACAAAAAAAGAGATCAAATTACACGAATAAATGGCATATAATATGTGAAAGATTTCGGCCAAAGTATCTCGATTCACCGGGTTGGACTTGTGTTACTCAGTTTTCAAACCACAAATTGCTGTATGTTTATGTGAATTGAACTCATAAAAAAACTAAGTTACATTGGACTACATTCAAAGGCAACGACAATGAAATTGAACCGTTTTCTATCTCGTTTTTCCATTCTCATTCAGTTTCACCTTTTATTATCTTCATTTCTCTTTACATCCCTGTCCTACTATATTTTTTTTAAAACGAAATTGAGACAGAAAAACCCCCATTGAATTCGGTTAATTGAGCATTCGTAAGTTCTTTAACGTTTATTGCCATTCTTTTTTCATTCTCACTGTCTCATTCTCTCCTCATTTTCATTTGCTGGTGTGCTTATTTCATCTTAGATTGTAAATTTTCTCGGAGGCTGTGTAATTTTTCTCATTTTGATTTACCTTATGTTATTGCTGGCACTTTTCTTTTCGTTTTTCGTTCGCATATCTACAAACCTACGACGCAATCTATTACAAAATCGTTTCCACATTGGTATAGTATTGTAACTGTGCTCCAACACGCACACACACATTTGTGTCTGTGTATGTGCATGTGTATGCGAATATGTATGTGTGCGCATTTGTCTGTATGTTCTATGCTACATGAATGATTGTGTGTGCGAAGGGAGTATACACGCCAAAAATGCTCTCGCAACTGCTAAAGCAAATACCAAAGCGTATTTTGTACGTGTGATATGTGAACGTAAAAAGCAAAGCAGCGAAAAAGGAAAATACACATTACAAATTGGGAAAAGCTCTGGCTGGCATTTGGTATACATGAGCAGCCCAACACGAGTTCATCCCCGAAAAAAAAAAAAAGAAATTGTCAAGCATGAACAATGTGAGAGAAGCGAAGAAGAATTGTTAAGCATAACTGCTTATTATATAATATATAAACGCATGGCGAGAGCGCCCAAAAAGTGGATTCTCATTTCGCACGTTTATTTTTTTCTAGAGTTCGTGAGTTTCCAAATTGAATGTACCAAGATGATGCTATTCAAACATTCAACCAATGGAGAGAAAAATCACATATTTTACCAAATGAAAATACACCGTTTTTCGATAAATTCGATTATTTGTCGTCTATTGAACGGTGTATTGTTGAATAACTGGTATATGTATGTGAAAACCAAAGAATAAGATGTAGGGATGAAAAGAATGATAGACGAGACCAGCAGGAAGATAAGAATCATCTCACTGCAAACAACCAATAAATTACCACAGAAAATAATAAAAATAAATACAACTGAAATACGCACAAGATTTTTGTCTTTTTAATGATTGTACCAGAATGTGGCTAAAAAACTAGTCTTACCTCTCTTGCCATTACGGCATGTCTCAACAGTACCACTTCGGGGCAACTTTTTTGTGCTTCGTGACTGCATTAACAATATCTAAATACAACGACACCGATGACGACGACATACAAACACTAAACATGTAAACCTCCACCAATATATAAAATGCACAATAAAACGGCGGCTTCGATAACGACGACGACGATGACGACGAATATGACGACGACCACTATAAGATGACAATGATGACAAAATTATAAAATAATTTCTTCGGTTTTTTTCGAATTATTATTATAATTTTTTTTCTTGCGTAGATAGTGTAGAAAATTCGTTTATTTCTTATTATAGAAGTAGTTAGATTTGGCCGTGATACGATTTACTCGTTTACTATTTCGTTAGATGTTTGAACACACTAAGCACACAACACAATCAATTTTCGATGCGCTCACACAACTAAAGCTGATGAATTGAATAGCACCAACATACGCACCAAATTCAGACACCAACACTTTTAACACTCTTCAAATCGAGAGATTTTCATTTGATTCTATTTTTTCCCCAATTTTGGCCACAACATTTAATCGCGTTGATCAATTCACTGCTCATACTTGTCTGCTGTGTGCTCTTCTTTATCTCGTTCATCAAACAAAAATCTGTGTCATATACTCGATAAACAATTTGAATTTAGTTTTAGCAAAATAACCGAATTTGATCGATTACTTTTGGTTTAGAACAATCAAAAAAAAAAAATCGAAACGAAATTTGGAAATTTGTTTTTTTTTTTGCACCGACAATTTTACAACACTGCAAATAACTTTCGTTCGAATTTTCCACTCAGAAGCATTATGTTTTCAGTCAAATTGCACAGTGTCTTATTTTATAGGAACAACCACCCTCTTGATTTGTGCTTTCTATTTTTGACTGTCAATGTACCTTCTTTTTTTTTTTTCAAAAAAATATCACAATTGCAAAAAGTTTTGGCGTCCAATTGTTTTTTTCTTTTCGAAATAAGAGAAAATCAAAGAATATTTTAACCAAAAAAAAATGTTTAATTAAAATGTAATAATGATAAGAGTGAGTTTTGTTGGTTCGAGGTGGTCTTGATTGATGCTGCTTTCACTTTTTTTTTTACAACTTAAACGCCTTTCGTGCCTTTGCTCATTCAATAAGTTTATCTTTTCTCGTTTTTCTTTCGCAATGCGCTTTTTCACTTCGTATCGCTTCACACACCAAGTCTCAATTTGCTTCCATAGTTTTCCAAAAATGTACCAACGAAAAAAATGCCCGTCTTTAAAATTCGGTCATTTTCGTCACTCGTGAAGTTTTATTTATTCCTTTGTCAAAACTGTTGTAGCGAACTTTTCTTCGTTTCCTTTATTCTTCTTTTTCCATTTTCTCTTTTTGTCTCATTCTCTTACACTCACTCGATTTTCTGTTTTTGATTTTTCCCGTTTTTTTTCCCAAGTTTCTACTGAAAACGATTATCTCGTACACGAAATTCCATCACACTCTTAAAAATCGGTCACTACACCACACAGAACCAACATGAGCAAGCATCAGTAGCAGTGTGTGAAGAGAAGAAATAAATAACAGCACTGCCAGTGTGATGATGATAATGGTGCGGGAGAGACGAAAAAAAAAATTATATTGGTGGCTCCCGTTATTCGGGGGTATGAAGTAAGCGCGCGCGGTACCGAGAATACGAGAGAAGCAAATGTATTAAACATAAACGGAAAAATTCTCATCCCAACATTGCTTTAAAATGCTCATGTGCACTTCCATATCAAATCAAACTCTTAAAAATGTAACATTCTTGGCTCTGTGTGTGCTTTTTTTTGTGTATCTGGGGTAGAGGGAGGTGGTTTGGCAACCGATTTTACTGCCATCTGACTTAAATCCACGAGGACAACACCCGATCGATGATTTTCGTTCTTCTTGTGTTGTGTGTGTGCGCGCCGAATATGTGTGCGATAGAACGAAAACGAGACAGTTTTACAAGCATCTGAAATCGGATGGAAAACTAAACGGGAGCAAAGGAACAATAGAGAGCATTGATGAGCGCGCGAGCGCGACAGAGAGATCGCATAAAGATGAGGGAAAATGGAACTTTTGCTACTACTACTACTGCTGGTGATGCTGCTGCTGCTGCTGCTGCTGCTACTGCTGCTGTCGTGTGTATGTGCGCGCACGTGTATAAGCAAATCTATGTGGCCAGACTGAGAGAGTGCGAGAAAATAACGACAATCGCGCAAACAAAACAGCCCTTAATGCTCTAGATTTCAGTGGTTTGATATGCTTTTTTCCCTGTCATGTGCATGTGCGTACAAATGTAATGGCAAGTATGTGTTCGTTTGGATGGATGGACAGATGGACGGATGGTAATTGTAATTCTGGTGGTTGTAAGTGTTCATGTGTGTTTCATACACATTCACAAGAGCGGAAAAAAACAACCTCACGAAGACCATTCAAACCAGCGAGAACGAGTGTATATTTTCAGAAGAAAATGAAAATATTCCTAGACAAGGCGACAATAAATCTCTCCGCTCGTGTGTGTGTATACACGAACTTTTTTTGCGTACATTTATTTACATGAGAGAGTATATATATATATGTGTGTGTGTGTGTGTGTGTGCACGAATGATTCGGCGCATTTGTTATCTAATATATTTATTTCGGGAAATTTTGCCCTCTATTCTTTTTTTTCGACATATCATGCACAATATTGTACACACATAATTTCGCATGCAGGCGCACGTTCTCATTTCGCACATATTAACGAAACATTTGTTAGCATTATAATGCTTGAAACCACTCAAAAACTTTGTGCATGTGCCAATGTCGAGAGCATACCGATGATCGATGTGAAGTGAAAGAGATATCAACGTACGTGCAAACAAACCAACAACCACACTCACACATTTGTTGTCATATCTAATAAGTTTTTTTATGTCGGTTTTTTTTTGGGAGTTTCAATAACATTCAATGCGCCTGACTCTTGTTCCCATTTGAAATTCGATTGTGAAAAATCGCATGTACATTTTATACGTTTTCTTATTTTTATTTTTCATTGGACATTTTCGAAAGCATTGAAATGAGAATATGTAGAAAAAAATTAAATCAAATAATAAGGCGTCTTATTGAAGCGAAAGAAGAATGATCTCGATATAGTTGACAATTCAATTTCAACGAAATATTGCATTTAAATGAATGACACACACAGTATTGCCGCATTCGAAAAATCATCGCTAATCAGTTGTTCATTGCAGCCATTGCCGAAGAAACTCGACGTCTACTGTGTATGTGTGCAACGAAATGTCAAAACATTTGACTATTGTCATAATTTCTTTAGTGTTAACAGACAGAGATGGCTAAATAAACAATTGAGCGCATAGCTGAAGAGACTGAATACAACAAACTTGCAATGTAAAAGAGGAGAAAAGAGAAGAAAACAAACGACGAAAACGGAAAAGAAAAATAGTCGAACACACAGCAATAGCTATACTATAATCATTTGAACGATTAGAACCGTATTCACACATTTTTCATAAAAATCATGGAAATATTATCGGTGTAAAAATTGCCGTACTTTAAGATGATTTCGATGAAATCAAATCAAATGTTTCATTTTTTACATGAAAAACCATTTTATCACATTAAATTGGTCGGAAATTGTGTTAAACATGAAATAAAAACGAATTTTTAGCACATCTGTGCCTCATCGTGTGTCCGCCTAGTAGTACTTAATCCATTTTGCACAGTGATTACGCCAGAACATAAAATTATAAATAAATAAATCAGTTCAATCGAATGAAATACAGAAGAAAAGCGAGATAATCACATTGCAGCGAAATAGAGAGAGAGCGAGCAATTATTTCTCTTTTAAATCAAAGTGTATTTGTGTACAACAACAACAAAAAAACATGCAAACGATATTGATGTGAATATATTTAGCATTTAAAGAAGTTTGTTTATTCAGTTCAAGTAAATTGTTGTGTAAAATATTGGTCGATTTAAATCGGCAAACACATCTATTTCACGCATTTACATTTTGTCTTGTGACACAATCAAATCAAAATCACGGCATAATATATATATATATATACACGGCAAAATGTATAAAATTAATAGAAACTACTGTCTAATAATAACCACAGTCAATTAAAAACAAAAATATTATTACATGTTTAGTTTCAACGCTAAATAGATTTTACACAGTGAAATCAATGTGAGAACAACAACAACAATAGCAAAAAAAATCATCAAATGCATAGCTTAAAGCGAATTTTGAGCTCAATTGTTGGCTCAACCGCCACAATCAAATCGAGTGGAACATCATCATCGTCATCGTCCCGTTTAACCGACATTCCGAATAGCCAATACCAGTATCATCATTATCATCATCAAAAGGTACAGCATTTTTTCGATTTTTCTTGACCCATAATGATGAATTTCATAAAACTCACATCAAATGATTTTCATATCATTGCAGCATACTCCTTTATACTTCATTATAATGCGATTGAATTTAAAAGTGGTGCTAGTTCTGCTATGTTTGGCTGTGTTTCTATTTACATTAACAATTTGGACGCATTGTGGAGATTTGGCGCTGGCCAGAGGCTTCCTTCCAAAATGGGATCGACGATTCAATGGTAAGCAGCATCAAACTCATTTCGATTTCAATATTTTTTTATTACTAAACGTTAAATTGTTGTTGCAGATGAAAATCAAGAAGCAATTGTCAATGTCGATTGCATTATAAATCAAGAGTATAGTGTATCATGTATACAAGATGGTGATGAGGTGTATGTGCCATTTTCATTTATTCGTGATTATTTTGAAGTGTATGGTTCGTTGAGTACGATCGGAAAAGGGGCACCGAAATTTGAGTGGAGCCATAGTAATGCCAAAATCAATTATCCAAAAGGCACATATGACCCCAAAGGGATATTTATGTATTTCGAAAATTACAACGTTGAGGTATTCTTTCATTCCAAGCAAATAAAAATGATCCAATAAAAATTCGATTCGATTAATTCATTTTTTTTCTTTATTTATTTATTCGGTAGGTAAGAGATCGTGTAAAATGCATAAGTGCATCGGATGGTGTGCCGATATCAACACAGTGGGAAGCACAGGGTTATTACTATCCAACACAGATCGCTCAATTCGGTCTATCGCATTACAGTAAAAATTTGACCGATCCAGAGCCACGCCGAAAAGTGATCGAAGATGGTGACGAAAATCGATCAATTTGGATTGTGCCAAGAGGCAGTAATTTTTCACGTGTGCACGAAACAAAAGCATCACATAATCATATTATTTCGTTTGCAACACAAATTCATTACGATAGTTCGGTAGAAATGCATTTGGACCATGTACTTGATTTGGTGCTTAGCATCGATATTGAATTACAATCAAATAGTAGCTTTACGGTAACGATTCAAAATCGTGAAACAAAACAATTGTTCAATGTACATTATGTGGTGAGCGATGCTCTATTGACCATTGCGGATGAAAGTAATTTTTACTATGGAATTGGTGCGATAAATGCCGGCATTTGGAAACATTTAACGCGAGATCTTGTTGTCGATTTACAAAAGGGCATTCAACATATTCCGGCCACCAGTGTGAGCAATAATTTTGGTGGTGGCGGTGGCGCTGTTGGATTTACCAGTAACGTTGACAAAATAAAAAAGAAACTTCGACGCAGCGATATTAAAGTGACGTCAATTTCATTGTTTGGCATTGGTAAATTTGACAATTTAACATTCTCAACAACCGAACATTTAACGCAATTTTATGATGCGGCCGAATGGTTTGTACGAAATCAAAATACAAAAACTGGCGGCTGGCCAAATCCAGTCAAACGGAAATTATCCGAATTTGCTGAATTGAAACAGGGCTGGTATTCAGCAATGGGACAAGGGCATGCAATATCATTATTGGCACGAGCATATTATCATTCGAATGGCGATTCAAAGTATTTAAAAGCAGCAATAAATGGCCTTAAACCATTTCGCATTCCATCACGACAAGGTGGCGTTCTAGCTAAATTCATGGGCAAATACGATTGGTATGAAGAGTATCCAACGACACCCGCATCATTTGTATTGAATGGTTTTATCTATTCATTGCTTGGTTTATATGATTTAAATGCAACGGCACCACTAAATCTATCACGTGAAGCAGCCATTCTGTTTGATCAAGGGATGATCTCATTGAAAAAAATGCTTTTAATGTATGACACCGGTTCGGGCAGTGTTTATGATTTAAGGCACATTACTTTGGGTGAATATTTTTAACTTCACTTTTACAAAAAATAAATAAAAATAAAAAAAATTCATTTCAAACGAATTTCGATTTTTGCAGGTCTTGAACCGAATATCGCACGATGGGACTACCATGCAACACATGTTAATCAATTGTTATTGCTAGCAACAATCGATCGCGATCCATTGATTTCACGCGTAGCTGATCGCTGGAGACGATACATGCTAGGAAAACGAGCACCACATAACTAATTATTTGCACCGCATAAATGAGACTCTTAATCATAAAGTGATTGATTCGACACACGTGAGCGAAAAAAGGATCCTAATTCAGTTTCTTAATACATGTAATATTTGTTTTTATTTCATTTTCATCATATTTTTGCCATTTGAATTAAATTCTCGATTTTAGTTTCTATTCACTTAGTCATAAGAACCTTTTTTACATATATAGTACACGTTAGTTCATTTAATTCACATCACATTAAAAAAGAAATCTGAATAGCTTTTGATGCAATTGATTGTCAAATATAAATGCAATTTTTTGGTTTGACATCAATTTTGTAGTACTTATAATTACTATTTAAAGAAAAAAAAACAATATGAATGATACTGCAATGATTCTCACTTGGTGATGACCTTTTCGTAACTGCTTTATTTAAAAAAAATGTGTTTTGTAAATACTGTAACTAAATTTTGTATAAAGAAAAATGGAAAAAAATCGAACGATAATGTAAATAGGTGTAAAAATAAAGAACTGTAAAAGTTCCAGATTACATGAAATCTAAAACATTCATGCGGCAGGGTGGAATATTTCAAAAAAAGAATGCAACAAAAAATATATATTCGGACAAAAAAAAAATAATAGAAAATAATGACGTACGTTCTTAAATTGGTCGATTGAGAAGAGACCAAATAAAAACTCATACTATAGACTGTTAAATTATAGATTTGTGAATGATGATTTAGTGCTGAATTAGTTGAAAAAATAGACAAATATGTACGTGGTGTATTTTTTTGTTTCCTTCGTATTTTTCATCGTTCTGCGCACAAACAAGTTACTATCACTTTTAATTTATTAAAGAAATGCAAACAAATTGAATAGACGGTTGTCTTTTGATTGATAGATTTGTGATTTAGATTGACATGAGGAGCATGCATCAAATGCGTCATAAGTTTTTTTATTGTAGTTTTCAATCTATAGCCGACCACGTCTAAGCCTAATGTAATCGGCAAAATAGCATTTCAGAGAAGATCGAAGGAGAAAAACAAATGAAATTTGCACTGACAAAACACACATTCGACACATAAATATTCTATTTATTCACCATCACAATTAGCAACGATAAAATAAATGATTTTATATACTTATACATATATATATACACACACATATACAATTATACATAAGTGTATGAAGAGTTCTCATCACTGATCAGAAATAAAATAGCAACTGAATTTATAAATTAAAAAAAAATTCCGAAGCATATAATAACAATAAATTAGTTTTGCACACAGTTTTCGATCTGTAAATTATTAACCATTTGTAATTGTTTATAAAGCTATATTGCATATTAATAATAATCAAAAAAAACGAGAAGAAGAAATATCACTAATAGACATATAATGAATGCATACACAACAATTTGCACGTAAATAGTTACATTTTTAAATGTGAATCGCATACAATTAATGAGAGATAAAATCGATTAAATTTTTTGCATTATTGATTATGTATATTTGTTATATTCGCATTACAAATGTTTTACAATAATTTAAAATGTTTCCTTTTTCCTTGGAATGATTCCCCCTAAATTTAGTTTTGTTTGCCGAATTATTTTTGGTTGCATTGCAATTTCATTTTCTTATTTATGATTTATTATGAAAAAAAAAAATTAAAATTATTTATATTACTTTTGGCCATAAAAACTTGTCTTTTCCAAAAAGAGTTTTCCATTTCTTAAAAATATATTTAAAAAAAATGTTATAATTTAAGAAGATCAAAAATTCAAAATATTGTTTCTTTTAAATGTTGAATCCCAAGAATACGTATATTGGATTGAGTTTTTTTAACTGAAAAAATTACTTCCAACAAAAACAAAATAGATACATTCCAATGCAAATGTTGTTGTTTTTTTTTTCAAAGAGATTTATTTCGATTTTATAAATAAACCTTATTTTTTAAAATTTCTTGGAAATATCATAATTTAAGCAAATAAATTGAAATCGAGATATTTATGACATTATTGATACAGTATCGAAAAAAGATCGGAGTTTTTCTCATTTTATCCATTATTTAGCATTTTTGCAGGTATTGTGTTTTTTGTAAACAAAACGGTTTCGGGATGCATGAAAATGCGCTTCAATCGTTCGGCAATGTGTGCGAGAACGGGACATGCGCATGCGCTAAAAAAATGTCAATTGAAACAAACCACAACTAAAATCATTTGAGAAACGAGTACGAAAAAAAAAAACAAATACGATCGTAGCAAACGAAACAAATTTTGTTGACGCTGGTTTTTTTCTCTCTTTCACGTTTTGTTGATGTTTTTGAATTTTTTTTTTGCTGTTATTTAATTGCAACGTGAACCAATATGCGTGCATGTGTTGTTGTTTTTTTTTTCGTCGAATGCATTTTGGAATCTCGTCCTCTTATTTTTCTACGTAAGCTGCTGTATGCATTGTATTCGGTTTATTTGTAAAATAGATATAAATTGTTCCAAAGTCACAAAGTGCACGTTTCAGTTGATTGGTGAATGTTCAACGGAATTGTTAATATCCAATTCAGTAATAATTTGTCATCTCTATATGAAGCTGAACGGATACAACGACACACGGAGAGAAAATTAGCCCCATCAAAATCGAATGAGCAATTGAATAAATTTACGTGTTTCGGAATTTCGATATGTTTTGTTAGCGAAAAAAAGCGATACGATACAGATGTTGTTCTAGATCTAGATAAAAGCAGGCAAAGTACACACAGCCAAAACAGTCTTTTTTTTTTTGGTTACTGATAACAGCCAACAGTATTTGTGGCACTGAATTTGTGGAAATACACACGATCGCAAGCAAAAGCAAAAAAAAAACGTGATGAAACAATATACCAACGTTATGAAGAATTTTGATAACAAACACATTTCAATGATACATAGATATATGCAGTGAGTGCTTATATGTAGACTTTTTTTTGACGAAATTGATAAGGTTCGGTTAGTTGATACAAGCTCAATGAACCGAATAGTAGAAGCTCTTTCTGGAGGAAATTTGTTGTGTGTCATTTTCTGTCAGTACAACGCAAGTATCAGCATTTAAATTGTTGATCATATACATCGTTTACATCATTACAATCGTAACCAGCGATCGAGTAGGTCGTTCCTGTTCCTCGTTCATAACCGACACAATAAATTTGCAATCATTTAAATTTTATCAACATCATATAATAATTTGGTTTCAATTGTGTACGTCTTGTCTACGTGGTAAACGTTGTGTGGAAATCTTTGACTAAGTGAAACAAAAACGTTCTCAAAGAAAGGAAAAATGTCGTTAACAATTCTAGTAACTGGTGGTGCTGGCTATGTTGGATCACACACTGTTTTGGAATTGCTGAATGCCGGTTACGATGTAATTTGCATTGATAATTTGTACAATGCGTACAAGGATGCAAACCAATCATTGCCCGAATCGTTGCGTCGTGTTGAAGAGCTGACCGGAAAATCGGTGTTATTCTATGAAATGGATATTTGCGATCGTGTTGCATTGTCCGATTTATTCAAACGCCATAAAATTGATTGTGTTGCACATTTTGCGGCGCTTAAAGCTGTCGGTGAATCATGCCGTTTGCCATTGCAATACTATCATAATAATGTTAGTGGTACGTGTATATTGCTGGAAACAATGGCTGCTGCAAATATTTTCAATTTTGTGTACAGTTCCAGTGCAACCGTTTACGGTGAGCCGAATGCATTGCCGATTAAAGAAACCCATCCGACGGGAAATTGTACGAATCCATACGGTAAAAGTAAATATTTTACCGAAGAAATTTTGAAGGATTTGAGCGCATCGGATAAGCGATGGAATGTGATATCGTTGCGTTATTTTAATCCAGTTGGTGCTCATCCGTCGGGCCAAATTGGCGAAGATCCAAACGGTGAACCAAACAATTTGATGCCATACATTGCACAGGTTGCCGTCGGAAAACGACCACAGTTGAAAGTGTTTGGCAGTGATTACGATACACCGGATGGTACTGGTGTCAGAGATTACATTCACATCGTTGATTTGGCCGATGGACATGTGTGTGCCATCGATAAATTAGCCAAAAATCAAATTCAAGGTTTTATCACATACAATTTGGGAACGGGAACCGGTTATTCAGTATTGGATATGGTTAAAGCATTTGCAGATGCATCGGGTCAAAAAATTCCATATGAATTAGTTGAACGACGTCCAGGTGATATTGCCACTTCATTTGCCGATGCTACGTTAGCCAAAGAGCAATTGGGATGGATTGCAAAACGTGGACTACAAGAAATGTGCGCCGATTCATGGCGTTGGCAACACAATAATCCAAATGGCTTTAAATAGATCAGCATTTATTTACCAAAAACAAAGATAATTAACAAAAATTTTAAGTAAATTTTGTCGAATATTTAACAATTGTTTTTATACTGTATCGAAACACTCGTGCCAGTTATTAATAGCAATAAAAAAACGAATATATGAATAAAACACCTGTAAAAAAATCGCTGTTAATATTCTGGTTCGTTGATTGTACAAATTATAGAATTGTAATTCTGCTATTGTTATTTTTATGCTCTTGCATTTTTAGAAAAAAAATCGCCGGAAACTGTCGTAGTCACATACCAAATTGTTAGCATTTATCTAAATTTGAAATAAGATGATCACATTGCTTTTACATAATAAAATCCTATCTACACTGCGTACACCGTTTTGTTTGTTTTGTTTCATTGTTATCGCATGTTACAGGAATATTGGATTTTAATCGGTCAAAATGACACATTTCTATGTTTCCCCTTGAATAATGTTATCATTATGTCGAGCAAAATGCACCAATTAAAAAGATTTCTATACCCTTTTTTATTCGACAAACACATTCATTGGTACAACAACAAAAAATTGCCGCTATGCGGTTCAATACATAGACATGGTTTATCTGTTGTGATTGTTTTTGTTATTTTCACACGTTCACATTTCCCTTTTTTTATATCGTTCTGCTCAGAAATCAGATGACACTTACGACGATACCTAAACACACCACAATCAGTGTTGCCAGCGGTTAACGAATGTAAACGACAACCGTGAAACATGTTATTGCGTAAAATTTTCTACGTTTTACCATTGTGTGATTGTGTTCGTGCGTGTGAGTGTGTCTATGTGTGGTAATCGTACACAGATCCGTGCATGCAGACGGCATCGCATACAAATGCACACACACATCCACATATACAATTTCAATAACCAGAAGTATAGATGGCTTTCGCATAAAACACTTTTTAAAATTAGCTCAGCGTCATCACACAAGTGAAAACGAAATAGACGAATACCATAAAAATTTGGCTACAAATCTATATCTGTGCGATAAAATTGATTAACAAAAAGAAATTTGTTTGGAATTTTGGTGGAATATGTTAAAACGGTGAATTGTGTGTGATTGAAAACGATTTGACGACGATTTTTTCTTTACTTAATTCACATTTGAAGCGTGTGTTTTGTAAAAGCGAACGCAATCGATTTCTTTGTGTTTTAACTCCTTTTTTGCGTGAGATTTTTTCGTCAATCTCTTCAATAAATTAATTCATAATAAATGTGACCGTTTTGCATTTAAAACATTCGTTTTCCCTTGACCAGCAAATAAACAACAAAATTTGTTCGAACACAAATCGTGATTGTGGTTGCCGCTTTTTTCTATCTCTCTCTCAAGTGATCGACATTAAAAGTCACACCATTATAAATGTTTATCAATGTGAAATTCAGTGTTTTGTGGGAGAACAATACGTGAACGCGGTTTGAAGTTTTATGGTTAAAAGTGTGTGTTACACATAACTGGTGATATTGATAAATACACATTTCTGTCTTTTATGCAAAATAACAACAACAACAACAGCAACAACAAACTTAATATCAAAATTGCTCGGTTTGTGCGTCGAATATTCGGAAAATGAACTCGCCAGATACTGGCGGCGGAACAAATACAACTTCTGCTACGAGCAATAGTGGCAGTGGCGAAAAAACCAATCCAATTATTAAACAAAACGCATTTCCAATGGATTTAGCACCGAAAATCGCACTAGTCAAGCCCACAGACGGCAAAGGTGCCACAGTTCAAACTCAATTTCGGTGAGCAGAATTTAATATCAACATTGAATAATAGTTTTTGTACAAGTTTTTTTCTTCATGAATTTTCGTTTGTGTCGTGCGTAGTTTTGATTTTTTTCTAATTCTGTAATTATTTTTATTTTTCGATTCGGACAGAACAATAACACCGCAGCCAATGCGAGTTGTAGTGTCAACGGGAACAGCAAGTGCACAAATTATTCAAACACAAATAATGCCACAAGCAATGCTCAAACAAGGTACAGTACTCATTTTGTCAATTGACACATTCATTTGAAGCAACGACCACTTGATTCGGTTAAAAAAAAGTGTGATTTGGTTTTTTAAATAAATCAACCGAAACACAAAACGACCAAAAACAATTGAAAACGTCACAAAAAAAACTCAAAAACTCGAATTGAAAACAAAAACAAACGACCATCAAAAACAAAAAATACACTTTTTTATTGGCGAACACACACAACAACAACTATACTGTAACTAAAAAACTAACACTACAACAACAACAACATCAACAACAACAATAACAACAACAACACCACCATCATTACACAACAAATTCTTTAAATTCGCACCACAAACAAAAAAAAATCAGGGAAGCGCATGTTTTGAGATGTGTTTTTTCTCTTCTTGTTTCTTTTCTCTTGTCAATTTAGTTGATGCTTTAGGCAGAACACAAATAACGGCATTGCCATCAAGAACCATGGCACAAACATCAATTACTGTAACAAGACCGTTAACACCAAATACATTTATGCCAAGAGGCAAGATTGTTTTATCAAATATTTTGTTTAAAATCATATTTGTACAAAGAAAAAATATACTCCAAAAAAAATATCTGTAGTTTGTAGTATTGCAAATGCTGCATCTTTTTAAATTCATTTTTTGGAAATTTGCATATGAAATGGTCATTTAAATAACCGACAATTGAATTTGTGTCGTACAAATTTGACCAGATATGCGAAACAAAACAAAACAAATCCACAAAAAAAAAAACAATCTGAAAAATTGTATCGAGCTCATAAAGACACGATTTTTTTCATTGAGCGATGCTTGCTTTTAATTCAATTGTTATACATATTATTATTGGCATTAACTCTCTGGTTGAATATATAGTAGAATATGTCTGCTGTAGTTTGACCGGAATGATTGTCCCATTCAGAATAAATGTTAAAGTAATGGACACATGCGAAAAGTCGAATTCTTCTTCTTATTGAAATATCAAATTGTGATTTCTTTGTGTTTTCAGGTGTTACAACAAATATAGGTTCACGTGGTGCGATTCGAGCACAAACACCACCATCGGTGGCAAATCTTTCAACGAATTTTGTTCGCGGAACAATTCCACCACGCACACCATCACCGGCTGGCACTGTGATCCCAACCGCAACTACCTGGATGACTGGCAGCCAACCTGTTCAATTGATTCGAGCCAACATTGGACAAGCTCCACGAACTAAATGTAAGAATAATTTCACTTGAACATATCGGCATAATGCATCATTCAAATTATTTTTCGACTCAAATTTTAGTTACGGCTGTTTCAAGTGCAAATACGGGTATTACAACCATCTCGGCAAATATTGTGTCATCACAAAGTGGAACCGGCACAAATACCATACAAAATGTATCACAACAACAATCGAATCAAAATGTTTCTAGTGCAACAGCATCGGGTGAGTTACCAATTTCGTTTCGGGGGAATAAGATTCCGAAGAAACAAATGCGTAAAAAATTTCAATTGTAACATTGAACTTTAATGATGACTTAGGTCAATCTCAAACGTATGTTGCCACACTTGCCACAGTTCTACCACCTCGTCATCAGACTGCAACGCTCGTTTATAGTAATCCACAACAATTAGGAACAAATGTTACTGGACCCCGATTGGCGGTGGCCAGTCCAATTGCAACACAGCGTCAGGTTCGACCAATTCAAATAAGCAACGCACGATTACCAACAGCCGGCTTGAGCCGAGTTTCAACTGCACCCGGATGTGAGTATATTTTTTTTTCTATTTTTTTTTTCATCAATAATTCCAATCCAAAATGCATTATTTTTTACAGCTATAAGTATTCGCGGACCAGTTTTAACACCATCAAGTGTATTAACAACTCTTCCATCGGGCACAAATACAACGGCATCCAATTTAACCGTTGCTAATTTACCAGCTGCTCGAATCATTCAAGTACAACAACCAAATTCAGGCGGCCAAGTACTGAGCACCGGTCGTATTACCGCAATGACATTGCATCCGCTCGTTGTGAATGCATCAAATGTTTCAACGGCCAATACAGTTCGTGGGGTTAGTGCATCAACGGCAAAGCCATCATTAACAATAACTCATGTTGGAAAGGTAATGAATGACCCATTCTTATTTTTATGAGATTTGATTATGCATTATTCGATTTGTTTTCCATTTGAATAGAATCCTCAAAATAGCGTTCAATTAGCAACGGCAAGTTTATCGCAAGGAGCAACAATTACTGGTTCAGTACCATCATCGACTTCGGTTGTTCAACATCAATCGCAATCGTCACAGCATTCGGGAGCAGGTTCATCGGCTCCAATCGGTATTGTGCCTGCATCACAAATTGCACAGATCGTGAATTTGAATCAATCCGGAATTAATGTTGGCCATGGTCATCAAATTGTACGTAATTATCGATAATAATTTGAAAAAAATAAAAAAAAAATAAAAAACCAAACTTTTAACTATTGAACTTTAGCAAATAATTGGATCTCAGGGAACACAACAAACTTCAACGGTTGTGCCATTGACAATAACCTCTCGTGCAGCGCACACCTCATTAAGTGGTACATCGGTGACCACATTGCCAGCATCAGTTGCAACAAATTTATCGCAAATCGTTCGCGGTAACGTGAATATTGTTACAACAGCAAATACAAATAGCAATACCACAACCGTTTTACCAATAGCCAAAGTATTGCCACAACAACAGGGCATGTCCAACGTAGATCCACCTCCAATTGTATCGGTCGGAACGTCACAAAACGGTAAGCGTGTGTGTTTGTTTTTCTTTATTAAATCGAAAAAACCTAATTTTGAATGAAAATTTGCATCTCTTCAATTTCTAAGTAGTTGTCAATGTTGTCAATGCAAATGCCATCAATAATCGAGGTATGTACGAATATGATTGTTAATTTCAAATCTAAATGAATGATTTTTCAATTCTATTGAATTTCAGCGCAATCAAGTTCTATTAGCTCAACGGCCGTTTTGCAGTCAATTACAACAAATACATCGGCGATAACAACAAATGTGTCATCAAGTAATACAGCCATAACAGCATCGTATGCACCGCAAGCTGGTTCATTTGCCGTTGTTCCTTCATCCAATCGAAATATTGTTAACAGTTCATCCAGCGGACTGGTTTCGTCAACAGTCGTACAACAGAGCGGATCACAACCGATTCCAGTTCGATTCAATCCACAACTTATTGTCGATGGCAACAAAGAATCTACATCATACGATGGTTTATTACAAAAACAGCTTGGAGGCCACCAACAGGTACACAAAACATTCACATTTACATTAAACTAGGCTATTGCCAGCGGAATGTATTTAATATTCTGTTAATTTTCAGATTTCATACATTTCAATGCCATCAAATCAATCGCTAGCCAATCAACAAAAAACGGCGCATATAATACCAGTATCGGGTACAAAATCAAATGCTGTTGCGGTTGCGGTATCGTCTTCACCACGAGCAACCACTATCGTTTCTACAGCACCAAGAAAACGAGACCATGGTTAGTCTTTGCTTAAATTTTCATAAAAGAACATCGATTTGAATTTGGTTTCTTTTCTGTTTTATAGATTTTCGTGCAGAAGTTGTACAACAAATACAGGCAAATCAACGGATATCTTCACCAGTTTCACCCGGTTCATCGGATGGTTCAACAACAGTGAGTGCAACATCAAGTCCTGGTATTGATCAACAAGAAGAACTGAATGCATTGTATCAGGTAATTGATTTTCGTAACTCTACTTTAATCAATTTAGAAAATACATGATTATTGATCATAAAATACTTTACAAAACAGCAACATCAAAATCAATTACAACATAATATTGGCCAACCATTGCAGCAGCAGCAACAACAACAAGCATCACAACAATTACCACAAACAGCACATTCCATAAATATTGTTAGTTTCGTTAATTGAACATTTTGAATTCTCTTTTGCTTTCAATTTGTAAAAAAATATGTTTGTTTTTTTAATTTGCACAGTCGAATGGAAGTGATGACTTAACGCCACGCAAACGTCCGAGAAAACAGCAATTCAGTGAATATCCGCAGGCAGCAAAGAAATTTCAACCTGAATTGGATGTACATATTCAACCCGAACAACAACCAATCGCTGGTTCCACTCTTAATGAACAAGGAGTTAATATTAATTATCAAAATGCACAAGCAAATACAAGTGCGGCAGCTAATTTAACGAATCGTAATGCAGTCAAGCCCAGCAATGAGAATAGTCCACCCAAATATGTAGACTTTTATATTAAACGACCAAAAGCATGCAATTTACTTGATGTAAGTGAACAAAAAAGAATTGATTCAAAATGACAAACATGATCGTATTATAATATTTAAATTGTCACATTTTGCAGAGCTATAAACATTCTTGGAAGTCAACTCATAATCACTTTCAGCGATACTCAGATGTTAAACCTCGCGAAGAACGAAAACCGACTGTTGTCGATTTAGCCAATCAAACGCACGTTTTACAAAAGGTTAACGGATGGAAAATTTACCACCTAACATCACAAATGGAAGACCTGGTAAGTGCACACATCATTTTGAACAACATCATGGTGGATTAAATTAATATTCTGTTGGAAATTCTTTCAGACGGAGCTCGAATCACAAGTGTATGATAAGCTATCATCAATGTTACAATGTATGGAAGCGCATGAACAAAACACCGATGTAGATCGGGTTAATGAATTAATTAAAGTAAATATTCGACAACAAAAAAAACTAGACACACACGCATTTTACAAAAATTAAATACTAATATTCAACGTGTTTTTTTTAAACAGGGCAATATGCAACGCAGCAAAATTGTATCGGACTCGATAAACGAGGCCCGTGTACAGATTCTAAAGGTTTTCGATCATAAAAGTCATGTATCGGATATCATTCATCGATGTGCATCAAAGCGAAATTTAAAAAAACGTGAAAAATCGTAAACTTTTTGAATAGAACACTCTGAATAAAATTCATTGTTTAATCGAGATCGAATCACTCGATTCAGTTTTTTTTTTGGCTTTTTTCGATTTACGAAAAATTAAAATTATTAAAGAATATTAAATCATAGGAGACCATCATTTTAAAAATAAATACGAAGTAGACAACATTTGATAAGCAAAATAAAAGCGAGAATAATAAAATGAACTATTTTATAAATATTATTATTATTCAGTCATGGATCGAACACTTTTTTCATATTACCTTTAAAATTTGTGAATAAAGCAGCAACATTTTCATTACAATTTTACATTTTTAATATATTTTTCATTTTTCATTCTGAACGATTTTTTTAAATGTCCAGTACATCATAATTTTCAAATGTATAGGATTTCCCTTTCAATATTTGTGAGATGAAATAAAGATTTGAAATTACTCATGTTCATTTCAAGACCTTTCGAACAATATGTCCGGGGTGTGGCAAGTGAACGGGACCATATAGTTTTCATTCTTTCCAATTGTAAATAAAATGAATGCCTTACCAAGTGGCAACAATGTTGATTGATTGGTTGGCCCAGCTGTTGATGTCATGATTGTGTTTCAATTAAGTTATTGTAATTAAAAAACGCAATTATTTTAGACTGCTTGAATAGAAGTTGTGTTTGAAGGAATTGTGGCGTCGAAATATGCCGCTATTGAATACACATGAAGTTGGTTTGCCAAATGAAAGCACAACTCTGTCAATGTAATCGGTTGTGAAACGTTTAAAGCGACATGAAATGTCAAAATGCTTGGTGCAATCGCATTAGGTTAAAATTCACATAATGCATTCACTGTGACCCAATTCATCAACAATACAATAAGAAAGATTGAAAGAAACCTAGTGATTAATTTGAAAAAAGAATCCTCACATAAAACTAGATACTCAATTGAATTATTTGACAATCGAGGTAAGCGAATTAAATGAGCACCGACCGATCCATTGGCAGCAACATACACATCAATTCAAGCCCACCACCCCAAAACGTCAAACTCAATCAACAAAAGCGAACAACTGAGCTAGCTCGAGTATATCAATAAACGTAACCAAGTGTTGTTTGTTTGATCATTTTACCACAATTTCTTTCATATGAACTTTTTGTTTTTCCGAATTTCTTTCTTGTTTTTGAACATAAAATTCAAATAAACTGCGTTGAATTTGCAATACTCACGGGGATATCAAATCGCAACATGGGAAGTGATAAAAAAAACTCTCTCTTTTATAAAAAAAAAACTTTTATCAATTGATAGAAACTAAACTATTGAAAATATATTTTCAAATCGTTTGGAAGGAGTCGTTACAGATAATTTTACAATATTTTAATTAAATGGACGGTACGGAATGATTATTAAAAATAAAACAGTACATTTTTAAGGCACACAATGTGATTTTTGATGATTTTACAAATAAAATAACTTGATTTGACCTCAACTTATTCGAAATTTGGTTTTCTTTTATCTTTTTCAGTGTCAATATGATAATTTTCCTCGTTTACAGTGAACGAAATGGATAAAAAAATAATGAAATTACCGCCAAAATATACCACAAGCAGTACGATACCCGTTCAGAACCGCTAATAACATAATAATTACATCTGTCACCCTGGCAACAGGCCCAATCCTCATACTAAATGTGTGTACAATACGGCATATAATTTCGGCGAATAGTTGTGCATTGTTTTTTGGTTGAACACCTTTTTGAAACATAATATTGCTTCCAAGGGATGGAGATGAGTGAGACTCAAACATGTGCTTCTTCTTCAAAACAATACATACGCAAGTATCACATGTACAGCAGAAGTCAATAAGTATTCATCACAGAAACAAAGCTGAGTAGCGTGCGCATGTATTTGTGTTTGCACTGCTGTTATGGCGTGTACTTTTGATGTTTGTGAGTTAGTGTGTATGTATTGTTCTGAAGAAGAAGCACATGTTTGAGTCTCACTCGTTCATATGTAAATAAAATAGGCATTTCCAGGCCATGACTGCTTCAGTGCACCTTGAGTGAAATATGGACCCATCGGATCTTTGTCAAACAAATATCTTCTCCTTGTTCGCATGTTTTAATAGTATTTAGACACTTTTCGGTATTCTCTGTTTGATATGAGCACACATAGCATTCAAGTGCAGCACCTAGAATTATGAAAACAAACCCATTTTGTTGAATACAAATAAAAAAAATGACATTATGATTGCAAATAATATTGCAATGCACAAGCAATCATTTTCATTGAATTCATTTTGCTCAAGTCGTTTTGTATAAAATAAAAAAATAAAAAATAAATGTTTCACAACGTCTACTCCCAATTCACAACAATGGATGAGAAATTGTTGCGAATGAATGTCGATGTATGTTTTGTCAGTTTATCACTAAACATTTTTTATGCGCAATTTTACTGAACAGTTGTCGAACGAAAAACTTTCCACAATTTTTAAAGGGGTATAATTTCCTAGGGGGAAATGACTACTTATAAGTTCGACGAAAGCTATAGAATTGTACGAAAAACTTACAAGAACTTACACGAACTTATAAAATCGCACGCTTCTTATAAGAATTTATATGAACTTACGCTTTGTCCATATACATTAACACACTGCTGTATGTTCGATATGCGTCAAAATGCCGAAACAGTCGCACATGTAGTATTAAATGACACAACGCTAGTCAATTTTTTTATTACAGCTCACGCTGCAAATAATTTGTACAAAAGAGTAGAACGCATTTTAAAATAAAAATTACCTAATAAATTGGATATCATCATAAGACCTGATTTTGATATTGAAGCATCGCTCTCAACACTCATAGAGTCATAAGCAATAATTATTTGTGGATCTTTGAGATACATTACTGATTGTTCACTATCAAAACCGACTCTTTCAAAAATGACGTCTAATTAGACGAATTTATATTTCTTGGTATTTTTTCACCGAAAACTGTCTCGACTTATTTATACAAATTATTTTCTATTTGATTCGACATAACTAACATTTATTACCATTCACAACATTCTGCGATTTTCAATTGACGTTGAAAAACTTACTAGTAATTTATAGGAACTTACGTAAAACTTAGACGAACTTACAAAAATGTATGTAGAACTCAGGAGTTCTTACGCGAACTTGTGAAACTTACAGATACTTATGAACTTACAACGAGTCATTTTCCCCTGGATAATTTCAAATCTGTTTTCCCAAAAACAGCAAAAACATGATACTTCACAAAAATCGTATGGGAATAAAGACGATAAGACAGAAACATTGAAACTAAATGAAAATGGCAATTGTGATTTGCTTTCACATAGCAAAGATTTAGCAGAAATTCTTCAAAAAAAAAAAAACACATCAAGAACGAGGAAATTTCCGGTCTGCTGGATCGCTGCACCACCTCCCCGCTGACGATGCCCCTGCATTTATAAGAAATGATGTATCAAATGTCGGAAGCTATGCATGGGCGATGCAGCATGGCACACTATACTATTATTTTTCGATTCTTTTATCCACTCTTTACATATTTTACAGATATTTCAAACTGGCTGAACATATGCACACACGCACGCACCGCTGTTCTTCAAGTTTTTTTTTTGGTTTTTGGTAACACGCATTAGCTTTTTCGATGTTTGTTGATCGTGAGCTCAAAATAGTACGTACCCATTTAGAAAATATCTGCCGCGATTGTAATCGATCGTCTAAGAAATAGAACCTTTGCAGACAAATAAGTTGCGTTGACAAGCGAAAACGAAAGGTGCAGAATACTTGCAATATACTATCTCTTGTACATTATTCTAAATGATTCATTCCGTATTTTTTTATATTTTTTGTATTCATAGAATTTTCATCATAATGTCGATCGCACAAACTGTATTTTTTTTACTGTTCATAATATGTTTGACGGATACACTCAGCTGGTCAAGTGTGTGGAAAATTGAATGATAGCAAGAGTGTTCGTTGCTGTCACCCATTTTATATTTTTTCGTTCACGTTTTCTTTTATAGAATATGGACGTACATGCAAGGATATTAGATGCTTACCATGTGAAGTGTGTATCATTGTCCAAGATGAATGTTTGCATTTTCAAATAGAAGGCAGTGAATGTGGAAAATATCCAGTATGTGGGAAATTGGTTCAAACAAATGATTTAACAGGTAAAAAATGCATTCCGTCTACTTTATCAAATATTATATATCATACATATTAAACATCGTTACACCTCGAAAGACGTACGTCTTTTCATTTTGATAACGTACTCACACCTTTGGAAAATAATGAAAATATCCGTCTTTCATTCTTCTTTCTGTGTCCAAGAACCAGATATACATGTGTCCCCTAGTGTGTCCCTTTACGACCAATGGATGGAAGTGGCTGCAAAATATCGCAGATCCAATCTGCTCTATTTATCGAAACAACAGGAGGCCGCTTCAACACATTGCACACTTTCACGCTTTTTATTCATCATCATTAGTATTCTTCATTTTTTCACTCAATTTTCATATCGCAATTATCATTAAGATTTTTTTATTTTGTTTAGTATTTAAGAATATCGAAAAAAATAGCTATCGAAAGAAATTCTTATAATTTCTGTGTATTATGCATTTATGAAGTGCAAATGTATGAATTCATGTAAATAGCCAAAATTTCTCACGGTGGGGAAAAACTTTAAAGAGTTATTTCAAATAAGTTTTTACGTTTGATAGACAGTTTGTTTTTATAATGCTATTGTTTTTTTTATTCAACATGTTGAATCAATTGGACTTTGGTAGAAAATATTCGTACAATACTAACTAAAACTGAATAGTTTGCACATTTCCATTCGTTTCAAAATTGATGTGTTTGTAGTTATTGTGTATTTTATTGATGAAATATAAGCTAAAAAAATGTTTTGAACGAATATATCAAATTAGTATATAAATAAACTTTCATCGAATAGGATTCAATTTTTCAATTATAAACGTTATAATGAGTTATTTTATTCTACTGTGCTTTTTTTTGTTTAAGTTCAATTATGTTCATATTGGCTCAGGAATGTCCCCTTAGCCAACATGAATCATTCTCAGAAAGTGATGCTTCAAGTGGCGAAACGGACGAAACAGTTTCTAGGAACATGTTCTCTAGCAACATGATTCCCGATTTCGTACAAAAACTTCGTGCAAAATCGATAGGAGGGATAGAGTTTGAAGGCTATATTGGGAACTACGAAACACGCTTTCCTATTCAATTTTATAAACCTGGAGAAACGAGCGAAATCAATCAAAGATCATCAGGTGAAAGCATACAATGTTGCTAGCTAGCTATCTATATCAGCTATTGCTAAAGGGATAT
This sequence comes from Contarinia nasturtii, assembly GCF_009176525.2. Lineage (NCBI taxonomy): Eukaryota > Metazoa > Arthropoda > Insecta > Diptera > Cecidomyiidae > Contarinia > Contarinia nasturtii. The sequence goes on from NW_022197544.1 coordinate 5,198,898, forward strand.
ATAAGTAGCTGCTTTTTAACGCAGCTCTTTGCTCGGAAGCTGCGTATACTCGACATAGCAATAGTGTTATTGTTTTGAAATGATTTAAAATGTTAAACCATTCAAACAATGAGACCATTGTTATGTCCAGCATACGCAGCATCCGAGTGAAAGTTATCTCTATTATTTTGTGCTCTATTTAATTAGGTGTTACACACTATTTAATTTGTAAAAAATTATATGAGTAATTCGAATATTTATGTCTTGTTACAGATACTCCAAGCAAAAATTATGTATCAGTCATTAAAATATTTTATGACGACTTTTGTCCCAAGATACACAACCGATTTTAGCTTGAAACACAAGAGCTTACATAATCAGTATCAATGCGAAATATTAATTTCAATGAAATTACAGAACCAGTGCTATATTGAAAATGAACTTTTGGGTAAAAAAAATATAATTGCATATCCAAAAAATTAAAATACAACGTAAAAATATAACACTAATTTATTTTTTAGCAAACGAACAGTCAGGTTTCAAATGCAGTGTGAATAATTATTTCTTTGGGCAAATCAAAGATGTTACCGATATATTGTAAAGTAGAGAAAAAGCCATCTTGCGCATTTAGAGGTCAATTTTTGGAAATTCTTTTGACTGTTTCATATGTAAAACACTCACAATTTGTTCAAATTACAAACAATTCCAAATTCGTCATTCCAAATTCAGAAAAATGAGAACAAAATTCAAAAATTCAAAAAAGCAATCCAATTGAATGTTTCAAACAGAGTTGATACTGAAAATCGTCCAATAGAGGACGTTGTTCGTGGCACACATAGTGTTAAACTGTCAACTGTCAAAGCGTTGCACGTAACATGCGATTTGCGACAGAAGTGAATATAGCAACAAGAATATTTTACAGTCGTTGTTTTTGAAATCGAAATTCAATTGGAAAATTGTAATGCAGATACGTATGTGCAGATAACAAATCAAGAGATCAAAGAATGTGTCGATTTACGGGCGTGCGCTTATACAAATTGGTATAAAAAATTTCGAAAAATTACATTCGAATCGATATGCATTCCATTGCCAAAAGAAATCGTACAGTATTTGCTCGATAAAATAATTATATTACCAAAAGAATGCTACAGTAATGATGATGATAATGAGAATGCATTTGGACCAGACACTGCAGCCACAGCAGCTGACAATGAAGACGATGACGACGATGTAATAGTAAGTAAATTGAATGATCAAAATAGAAGCATATGACACATAGATAACATTATATTATATTTCAGCAACCGCAATTTCCAGAATTTAGTGAAACACTAGCAAATGCATTGTCACGACTTGACGGATCGGTATTCGTGAAAACCAATTGGAATAGCCCGAAAGATGCATTTTGGATAACCGCCGGCCAGACAATGTGCTGCAAAGATATCATCGATGTTTATCAATTGTTGAAAGCGTCTGGCATTTGCAAGGAGGATTTGTCATGTCACAATTTACCAATTTTCGATTTGGAACCAATGGCCGAGGCTTGTAGTAGCACTGACACTGACAGCAGTGACAGCAGCATAAATCAATCCATGGAAAATAGCCAATATTTGATATTCAAAAAATGGCACGACATTCATCCGGGCACTGAGTTTCGCTGTTTTGTACAGAACAAACGACTGATTGGCATTTCGCCAAGAGATTGGCCACAGTATCATGAATATATTTGCACACAACGCGTTAATATCGTCAATGATATTGTCAGTACTTTCAAAGAACATATCAAACCAAAGTTTCCACTTTATGATTGTGAGTGCCATCCATATATTTATTTCATTTATTTTTGGATTTTCACATGAAACATGACGAGCTAGACTGATGAAACTTTTTTTTTTTGTATTTTGTATTGCAGATGTATTTGATGTAGTTCGTGATGCCAAAGATCGCGTTTTCCTGTTGGATTTTTCTCCATTTAATGAAAAATATACAGAGTCATTGGCTTTCGAATGGAGTGATTTGTTAGTTGATAGCGAGGTATATTCAATGAATATATTGTGATTAAAGTGTAATAATCAACGAAACTTAATGCTATTTTAGATAAGTTCAAATGATGACGAAGAAGAAGATCCGGAATTTCGATATCTTAGTGCCGATTGTGGTATTCAGCCGAATAAACACAATAACTACGGTATTCCAAAAGATGTGATCGACATGTTTCGCGCATCATCAAGCAATTCGAGTAATTCAAACGAATCTCCAAACACCCTTGACGATGTCATTAACAATCGTTTAGGAAACGTAAGATTAACTTTGTCGTAGATCTGTTCAAATGCAAACCTATTTACAAAGATTCATTGACATTTTTACAGATATTTCTAAATCAACCGGATGAAGAACAAGCTCCTGAAGCAGAATAATTCATTTTTATACACAATATTCAAATTGCATTTTTATTCAAATAAAAAGTTGAATTTTTCATAAAATGGATGACATTTTTCATGTCTATTTAAAAAAAAACATGGACGAGATTTATTAGCATGCATTGCAGCACGAATCTCCTCAATATAAATGGTTTTTATCGATAATGCAGTATTAAAATAAGAAGAAGAAAAAAACAATATATACCTATAATTGTATATGATACAAATTATTAATTAAACATTACAAAGGCTTTAAAGTAAGAACTCTCCCGTCTATGTTCATTTAATGTGTTTCTATGCGTAATTTTGTTCAGCAATGTTATCTTTTCTCAATCATTCAGTTGTATATTTCAAAGGATTCGTTTTGAAGTTTATTTCTCAAATGTAGCTGTCAGATTGATGTGTATGAAATGAACAAATAACCTCAAATTAAAAATACTAGAAATACTTTGTTTCTCGAATAGTCGTATTTATAACGATGATATTAAATTATTTGCGGATTTTCGGGCATTCAATTCATCGAAATGCTTGTAAATATTGAATGAGGTATTCAAGTATCATTTAAAGCTAATGCGATTTCGTTGTAATTCATAGTAACGGTGTGTTCAACGAGGAAATTATTTACAAAAGAATTTCTATGGGTAACTTAATATGAATCACAGCGATTGGAAGCCCTGAAATTATTTCAACCGGATACAGTGTTGGAAACCATTGAATTCCAACTAAGGGCAAAAAAATAGGGAAGAACTAATTAAAAATTTTAAACGATGGATTCATGTGATAGATAGGTCACAATGCAAGGAACACTTTCCCTTCCTGATGGAGTGCTTACTATTCATTCGTGATAATCCGCATCCTGATCCAACTAAAAAATTTACCTTTGGACCAGTTGTAATGCGAATGCTTCATTCGCTAAATATGTCACATGAAGCAATAAACGTAAGTCATGAAATAGAACTTTTATTGACGTACTGAATTATTAACTACTTCTTACTTTTTCATTAGATCGCTCACAATTTTGAAACTGCGGACATATTTGATGAAGCTTCTTCTCCAATAATTTTATGCGATTTACTCTTCAACAATGGCATGTACAACGAAGTGCTACGAGTAGTTCAGAGAAAAAAGGCAATGAACGAAAAGAGAGACATGAAGACAACACATCTTTTAAACTGCATCACGTTTGCCACATGTTATAAATTGGTAAGAATTCAAAGACTAACATTTGACTGTGCCAAATAGTAATTCAATAGTGCCTTCACGTTTTATAGAATACACAAGATCACTTGTCGTTCGCATTGGAGATATGGAACAAATCAGTTAAGGAACATCAACTCTCGGAAGCTTTCAATTTCTTGTGTATGAACGCAGTTAATCTGGATCAAGCCAAAATAGCGCTGGATATATTACCCGCCAACGATTCAAATTTCGCGGAATTTGTATTATCGGATTGTGGAAAATATGCGGAAGCAACACAAGTAATCATATGCGTGTTGTAAGTATACAGCGGCCAACTTCAATGATTCATCTCTTTTTTCTCGTTCATATCATTCTTTTATTTTTCAGGCGAATAGAATGAGAGAAAATTTAAACAAATACGACCAAACTGTAGATGCGAATAACTTTTATAACTTACTGAACGATGTAGAAAATCGAGCCACAAAAATTGTAAATTTTATGTCATCCAATGTAAACATTCTTCAATTTCATTTTAAAATTGTATATTTTTCATGTTTTTAGACTATTGACGAAATACTTTGTCGGCCCATTGCTTTGATTCCGAAGAAAGGTGACAAATACGGCCATAGTTCACTCAAGAGCAAATAGAATCGGATTAATTTTTAAATAAAGAGGAAAAAGTTTTTGTTTGAAATGTTATTTCTTCTCAATCGTCCATATTTGGTCAAGCAAATAAAAACACATCTAGTACTTTGAAAGTATGTATTTTAATTAACGTTTTCCTCCACTTAGAATAAACATTTATTTTCTAATTATCTGGTATATCACCACCCGGCACAAGCATCGTAATATTGTTTCCATTGAGCAAGATCTGATCGAGTTTTGTGACCCGCCGGCCTTCTGGTATGTTTTCGTATTCGGTAACATCCTCCAGCAGCATGTTAACAAAATCATCAAATCCCAGTAATGTGCCCACCATTTCCTTGTCATTCTTCATGATGATGTGAATGCGGGAACCGATGCATTTATCCACCAATTCTGTAATGCATTTATTTGTATATCATAAACAACACTGTTTTCTTAAACATTTTAAAAAAGACCCCAAAAACATGGCATCCAAAATCGAAAATATCCAGCACAAAAAAGTTTTCTTTTTTTAAATCAATCCCAGAAAGTTTCAAAAGGATCGAAAGAAAAGCGGCTTATCATTTTTAATTAAAATATAATTTTATTTTTTAATAGTTGTAACATATTCAATCCGAATCTGAATCCATTGAGTTATTACTGATTTGATTGTCGCTACCATTATCCTCATCGTCGTTGTCCCAATGTTTCAATTTCTTATTGGTCATAAAATCATCCCGTAATACACTCCATTGTGATGGTCGTGAGCTATCGGCATCTTGATCATTTTCATCCTTGACTGGATTGTCGACATTTTCCGATTTTGCTCGTTTGCCACCCATTAACATATCCAAAAATTGTCGTTTGTTAATATTATTCAAAACTTCATCACGTTTGTGATCGAGTGGTCCGGCTTTTTCCAATCGATCGACTAAATCACGTTGCTGTGACCGTACTGCGTTGAAAAGTTGTACAACACCTTTTGTTGCAATACGTTTAAATCCACGTTCACGTTCTCGATCCATCGCGCTCGGCTTAACGCGTAGCTCCAATAATTTATTGTTTCGTTCTTTTCGTGCGATTGACGCCAATTCCAGCTCATCGTTGGTTGGTTTTGTGTCTTCCACATTCACATCTGGTTTGATGTCTTCATCATTTTCATCATCGTCTATTTGGCCAGCTATTTCGAATGTTACTTTCTTATCATCATCACTTTGTTCTTTTTTATCTGCCAATTTTTTCGCTTTTGACAAAACCAAATATTTTTTATTTTTTGGTTTCTCTTGCTGAAGCACTTTTGCAAATGCATCGGCCCAACCGGTATTGCCTTCATCGTTATCATCGCTCTCATCCTCATCAAATTCATTATCGGCTTCATCGCTACTCAGCATTCCTTGCCTAGGGTTAATCACAAAGAAAAGAATGGAAATAATGGAAATTAATCAATATGTAATGGAACGTAATGGAAGTAATGGAAAAATAATCGAAAGAATGGATAGCATTCTTCAATAATGGAATAGTAATTTTTAAAGTAAGTATACCCCGTTCCTTGCTCATTTTCGGAATTTTCTTCATCCGAATCTTCGGCCTCATGTTCCAATTCTTCTGTTTCTTCGGCTTCTAATTCTAAACGAAAGTAAAATGCGCGTTTTTAATAATAACGTCACACAGCATTGCATGGAATGTGAACAAAAAAAAAGTTGACATTTTCTTACCTCTATTTACTTTGGCTGGTGTTCGGACTGTCATTTTGATTTCTTATATTTAATTGCGGTTACAGTGAATATTATTGAAGCTTCTCAGATTTTAATTTCGTCTTTTAGAATGAGATTTATTCAAAATAATAAATCCAAAAACTGATGTGTCCAAAATTTGTTTTGACGCTTGAAAAACATGTGCGAGTGGTGTTCGATGCAAATTGACTTTTAGTTTTTTTTTTTGGTGTTAACCGATGTGACAGCCCGACAAAAAAAAAGCAACAGCGCATTTCGCAATTTGTTATTGATGATTGTCAATTGATTGTTTCATGATTTTGGTGTGCATAAAACATTCAGAATTATGCCTGAGGCTGGTGGCATTGACAATAGCAGGAGCATTGTAGCACAACGGTACAATTACGGAGATGATTGTTCTAGTTGTCGTTTAGTCAGCGGTGTTGGTATTATTGGAATGGGTATTTATGTGTTGACCGCAGCGAAAAAACAAAAAACCGTCTTTAGTCGCAATTTTATCTACTGCGTGTCAGCTGGTTTGTAAATTATAAAGTGATCGGCTTGTTTTTTTGTTATAAATACATTTTATTTGATCATTTTAGGTGTTATTGGTCTAGGTGCTGCAAGATTACTTGCATTGCCACCGTTTCAACGTACGACTAGCGAGTAAAATTTCAAAACACTGTAATTCCTATTAATTAAACTCATTTTTAATTGTTAAAAATAAAAGAAGCAATATGACAAAGTAAATTTATTGTTTGTTCAAAATCCAACTTTTCCAAGTTTGGTGTCCGTTTTTGGATTGGCTGTGATTGATTGTACACTGACAATGGTCTCATTGATGGCGGTTTGTAAGTCTCGCATACTGTGTACCTGCAGTAAACGTAAAATTTTGGCCGCTTCGTCTAAATCAGGATCGTCGAACACGTATTTGCCAGAATCTTTTAGCGAATATGCAACTGTCTTAGATTTTGGATCGGAGGTAGTTTGTTCGGTTGGTTTTTTTACCTTCCGTTCAATTATACGTGATGCGGCCTCCAGAACCTAACCAACAAAAAAACGAATAATTTATTGATCTTCCATAGAGTTGGCTTAGAATGGGCTTACCTTTAAATGATCCGGATGATGTGCAATGTTGAGCATTTGTCCTAGTCGACGAACGCCTTGTTCAAAATCCTCACAGGTCATGTCCATTGCATCGAATGGGTTTTTCGAAACCGTTGGATCGGCTGGTTTTGAAGCTTCTGTTACATGAGCGGCAGTGATATCTTTGAAATCATCAGCACGGTCCATATACTCCAAACGAACTGCATAGCTTAAAATCCAATCTAGATCTTCGATACGGGTTTCAAATTTGGGCACTCCAATATCTTCTTTGAATTTCTCAAATGCTTTACTCCATTCGGAAAAATTATCAATATTTCGCAATGGTTCACGATCTTCAATTCGATAATGACGAATCTTTTGATCTTCTAACCATAATACTGTACTTGCAAAATCTTGATCATCTGTTAATTGACAAAGGACAAATACAATGTGAACATTTGAACATATGAACGATATCGATGCTTGACTTACTTTTAAACGAAGTATCAACCGTATTGGCAAATGGATGTTCCAATGCATTTAGCTTATTTCTAAACATTTTTAGATTAAATGCACAATTTCTTTGCAGCTGAAACAAGAAAAAAAACTTTTTATAGTTTGTGTGCGTTTGATTGTAAAGCCGAAATGGGCTTGGAAATATTGTTGTGTCTATCGTAAGCTACACACCAAATGAAATGAATGTCATTCGTGCAAATGTCATAATTTTCGGGCTTTCGACTATCAGCGCCGCATTTGAAATAAAACTTAATCATATATACTTCGATTTCATTTTTTCTTGTTTTTATTTTAAAATGTAATAATTATTCTTCGACCAAATTGGAATCCATTTTATCAAATTTCTCAACTAAATCGTTTGGAACGTCCAATGATTTCAAATTGTCTTCGCCAATCTCATCTTCCGTTCGTATAAGAATATCGACCACATTCTCGCAAGATAGCAAACATAGTTTATCACCCGCAGCGCTATTTTCCTAGGGTTAATTACAAAAAAAGAATAGAAAAAATGGGTATTAATAAACATGTAATGGGTCGGTAATGGGTGTAATGGGTAATATTAATTTTTTTTTAAATCTATACAATATAGAATAAAAGCAACAATAACATTCATTGCTTAAATTTGAGATTTGGTAGTAGTAGTAGTAGTAGTAGTTGAGTTTAACGCGCTATTCTGTGGAAGAAAATAAAACTCACTATAGAATAGAACTTATGTCTTGAGACACTGCCATGGTCACTACCTAAATCAATCGAAAAAGA